>NW_017676673.1:0-25630 GCF_001879085.1 Nicotiana attenuata
TTGGCGGATACCGGATAAAGTGGCCAGTTTCTGTACTAGGAAAAACTGCTCCATATTTCCAACTCCCTTGAAATTTGCCTGCTCCGTCGAAAACATCCTCCAACCATCATAGGATTCGCAAATGTCCACTCCTATGAAGAGATTACCTCCTCATCAAGGGAAAATACGGTCAAATCAGAGGCTCGTTTCTCTTCCACAAGGTCTTCAGCGAGGTGATCGCTACATATCCTTTGATTGCTTTTTTGGTCACGTAGACAATGTCAAATTCACTTAGTAGGATCTGCCACTGGCCAGCTTGCCAGGGGCATGGGCTTCTGAAAATATATACTTTCAATGGTCCATCCTTGATATGAGATACGTAGTGTAAGCACAGAAATAATGCCTCAACTTCTGAGCTACCAAGTCAAGAGCAAAACATGTGCCGCTCTAGTAAGATACCGGGCCTCGTACGGGGAAAAAATTCTTGCTGAATAATTTTAAATGGGCCTGCTCTTTTCTCCCTGTTTCATCATGCTGCCCAGAACCACAAACCAAACGGCTCCATCCAATACTGCAAGTAAGTAGCACGGGGTCTACCTGGTTCGCGGCGGACCAGAACCGGCAGGGTGTTGACAGGTACTCTTTGATTTTGTTGAAGGCTTCTGGCAGTTCAGTCAGTCCATTTCGGTATCGGCGTCTTTCTTTAACATCTTCAAAGATCGGCTCAAAAACAAAATGACAATGGACTGAGCTGATGGAACCGGCTGATATAGTTGAGTCTCCCCAGAAAACTCATCACGTCCCTCTTGTTCTTTTGGCGGTGGCAAATTCTTGAATTGGCCTTAACCTTTGACGGATCCAGTCAATCCTCGGCGACTCACGATAATACCCAAGTAGTTCCGGCGGACCCCGAATGCAACTTGCGGGTTCAGCTTCAGATTGTACCTTCTCTGTCTATGAAGAATTTCCTCAAATCTTCTAGGTGATCAACGACTTTCTTGGATTGATTGATGACGTCATCTACATTACACCTCAATCTCCTTGTGTATCATGTCATGAAAAATTATGGGTCATGGTCACTCATGTAGGTGTTCCCCGACAATCTTACCAAACGGCTTCGTTTTTATGTAACAAACATCCCCCACGACGTAATGAAAGCTGTTTTCTCAACATCTTCTTCATCCATCAATATTCTGATGAGTACCAGCAAAGCGCAATCAACGAATGACTGCAACTCATGTTTTAGCGCAGTTGTCCAATCAGATGTGTATATTCGGCAAGGGGAAGTCGGGTCTTTCGGAACTGGCCCGTGAGATCCCGGTAGTCGACTCAGACTCTAACCTTCCCGCTTCTTCGGCATGGCTCAATGTTGGCTAAACCACGTTGGATATTCCACCACCCTTTGAGAACCTTATCTTTGACCTGTTTAGTGACTTCTCTCTGGCTTGAATTTCCTGAGCTTCTACTTTACCGGGGGGGGGGGGGGGGACATGTTTGGATCGGTTGCAACTTTGTGAGCTATAAATAGATGTACTGAGACCAGGTACATATCATCATACGACCAGTCGAATAAAATGTCCCTCAAATTCTCTTGGTATCCCGTGTCTCCTCATTTCTGATTGGTGACAGATGAAACACTATGATGGCATGTTTCTTTGACGTTCTCTGTGTTTCCCAAACGTTAACAACCTCAGTCTCATCCAAGTTGTATATAGTCTATTTTCGAAATCCTCAAAACCTCCTTTAACAACCTCTTCTGTACTTTCTTGTTTTTATATTATTATTGTTTTATTATATATTTTTTCTTTTTATTATTTTGTATATCTTTTCTTTTTCTTTTCTTTTTAATATTTTTATTTATCAAAATCTTCTTCTGAGTCTATATCTGTTTGTTGCGTTGTTTTCTCGTTGCAAGTCACAATATTGGTTCATCAAGATAAGTAATAGTAATGCTTTGTAAAAAAGTAAACGATTGGAAAAGTAATGAAGAGCGAGGTTTTAGGAGAAATTAAAATGCTTTGATAATTTTCATAATTTGGTTTGAAAACATTGGAGCTCTTATTTCGAACATTAAAATGCGAAAAAATTGACTTGTAAATAAAGTGATGCTGTGCTTTGTTCACATTGGCTACCCCAAGGCTATTCCAAGGCCCTGTGGTTACTGACAGGATCCAGTTGTCGAGCCGTGCCTCCTCGCTCACGGCTTTGTATGGAAGGGCCTTCCTCCCCTTCCTCCTCGAGGAATGACCAACAATCCATGTTATCATCTTCCAAAAAAACAAATTCCTCATTGCCGCAGTGCTCCTCTTCTTTCGACCCATATATGACACCGGCTGCGTTGGAATTCTGCTCCAGGCGAGGTACGGATGCCCCAGTGGATAGTAGAATTGCGCCATGGTGGCGACTAGTGGTTGAAACTCCTCCCCAAGTGTATCATATCCCAGGCCAAAGTGTACCATGTTCTCAGCTTGAATAGGTTTAGGGATTCCTGGAGGTTTCTTACGATCCCCTTGCCAGGTTCATATCCGCTCCAATTTTAGTATACTTTCAATCTTGTATATCCCCACCCATTTATCCTTGTCCACGGCGTTGACTCGCTAATGTGATGGTAGTTCTCCGCCTATCTTCCTCTTCTCGATTGCCGGATGTCTGGCGGACTGTATATGGGTTGTACCGTCGCTGAAAATAATCACCTTTGGTGGATTCCATTCAACTTACTACCTGGGTGTTAGGGCTTGATTGTACAGCTCCAGCATCGATGAATCTCAAGGTCGTCCAGGAAGTCAAGTTTAAATGCATGGGACGTCTATTATTGAAGTCAACGTCGAAACCAAGTCGGGTTCCATTTTAGAACATTAAACTGATTTTCCCAATAGTGGACCTTGGGAACCATCGAAAGCATGTGACATTGATGGCTCCATCCCTGATTCTCATGCAGCTCTTTCCCCAATGTTCTGAGGAGTTCACCAATGGACAAATATTGAGGCTGGACCCGTCCGTTTCAATCAGAATTCTAGTGATGAAATGATCCTCGCACTGCCACAATGATGTCCATGCTTTGTGTGGCTCAGCCCTTCTAGTGGCACTCATCTTCGTGGAAAGTGATTTTGTACTCTCAATACATTTTCCCTAACCATGTTCGCCATTTCTCCTCCAGTTATTGTTGCTGGTACATATGCCTCACTCAGTATCTTCAACAAGGTATTCTTCATGCGCATCAGAGAGCTTGGAAACGAGCTATGATGGAGATCTGTGCCGGTTGTTTTATTCAGTGATCAACGGCTGAGTACTCTTTTGTGTATTCATTCTCAGAATTCATCGCTAGGGGGCCCAGTTTCAATAGGCCGTCCAGAAAGCCATGCTTTACTTAGATTCACCTAAATGCTCTGGGAAAAAACCCCTGCCGGTTCTTGTCATACCCTGCGCCACAACTGCTCCTCCGTTTTGGCTTTCCTTTTCTTCTCGGCTCGGCCGATTATATCCCATGGTATAGCTTTGGAGTGAACACGTTGTAGCTGTCTTGCATACCGGGATGGGTGCCCTTGCTTTGGGAGGGCAACACAGCAACTTCAAATGGCGCAGGTCCTTTGGGGACCCGACTCAACCTCAATTGGTCCTGGCGTCTTTCCGGAAGATGCTGTTTCAACAGATCGAGCAGTGAAATGTTCACTTCAGCGTCTTCAGAAGGAGATCTGACTACAATTGATTAAGTGTACCGTTTGGTTTTACTTTGGCTCACCTTAGTGATATACCTGATCGACCTTTGGGTCCCAATATCCTCTATCCGATCATGTGGATGCCTCGCCCTTTTGGTCAGGTAGAGGGTTGCTGCGAACACTTCGGAGCAGGCTCCTATTTCCACAATGATCTTGTTGTAATCAAAGCCGAATGTTGGTCTTTCAGGGAGCGCACTCATCAATGGTTAATTGCCCTTTCATGCCGGAATGATGCCACAAGTTTTGTTTGGCTTGATCCATGGGAAGGATTTTCTGGAGTTATGACAGTGATCAGGGGTGACGTAGCCAGCAACTTTTAAGCCTTTAATAACAGCTGGAAAAAACAAGAGATCGATTGTTCGGCAATTTGGCCGTATATTGTTTGGAGGTCTGCGGTCGAAGTTTGGTCGGGGATCTAAAAATTTGGCGGTGGTGGGAGTGATTGGTAGTGGGAGCTTTGTGGTATTGTAGGCTTGCGTAGACTGTGTGCGGGTTGGATTATTCTGCGGTGAAGTGGGGTGGGTAATGTGAAGGTGGAGATGATTGTAAGTAATGCGTGGAGCTTGGTAAGCGGGCGAGGGCGCTTGGTAAATTTAGGGTAGCTGATATGTGAGTGGATAAGTTTGGTATTTGGTGGGGTTTTATCCTTTGTGTTAACCATCACGGCACCCACATCCCTTTCTTAGGCGTGCCACCAGACTATAGAGCCCTTGTTGGTAGCCTGCTAATGCTCAAAGTTAGTTGCCATTCCACTTTAATACCTTCCTTCGATCCTTTCCCCTAGTTTGATGATGTCAGAAAATTCTGGGCCTTCGATCCATATCAGCCTCTCATTATACTAGCGATCTTAAGCCCGGGACGAAAAACTGTTCATTTGTTTCTTCTTCTAAAGCTGGCCTGACCTTTACGGCTTCTGACCTCCAACGAGTAGCATACCCGCGGAATGTTTCCTGGGTTTCTTCTTTAGTTCTAGCATGTAGAACACATCTGGTGCATTCTCCGTGTTGAATCTGAATCTGTCCATGAAATCGTACGCCATATTAAACCAATTCGACCACTTCCTCGGGTCTTGGCTAATGTACTAAGGATAGGGCATCCCCTTCTTCAGACTCCTCATAAAGAGCTTCATGCGAATCTTTTCAACCTTTTCCTATCGACCAGTTGTCGCAGTATGTCGTTAAGTGAACACTGGGATCCCCAGGTGCCATCGAACATCTCGTAACTTTTTGAGGTTGTTACCCTCGGCGCAGTTCGGACATCTGGTTGAATGCAGAGAGTCTTCATAATTCAGGTCCATCGATTCCCCCTTGCTTCCTTCAACCCCTGCACTCTTGCTAGTCAGCTTCTCGAGTTCCGCAAACCAGATTCTTGATAAGAGAGTTTTGTCATTCAAAACTCGGGTGTGCTCGAGGCGGGCGATGGGGTGAGGTATGGTTTCCACATAGATAGGGGGTGTTTGTGGTGCTGATATTTGTGGAATTTAGGGGTTCAGGGATAAGCAGTGGGGTGTATGCCTGAGTGTGGCATGTGTTGCAGTTGGTGGTGATGAGCCGGATTGGTTTTGTGGTTTCCCGAGATGTTTTTGTGGTGGTGTGGGATTTTCAGTGTCGGGGAGTTGACATATGGTGTAGTGAGGGAAAATGACAAGCTATGCCAAATCCGAACTTGTCCCAGTCTTCCTGGAATTTCAATAACTTTTGCTCGGCTGGAGACACTTTCCTTTGGGAAACTGAATACCCTGTGAACCTCCTACCCTTTCAAACGAGTTATCCTTCCTTGATATTGCCCTCAAGTTCTTCCATTTTTCCCTTGTTCTTGTTTCTTGATAGGACTCGGAGGAGGAGGAGGTGGACGGCCCTTGGATATTTTGTGAGTAAATGACGATGCCAGAATGCAACGAACTAACCTTTAGGGAAAGGGGAAATTGAAACAAAAAGTAAAAACAAAAAGGGGTAACAAGTTAAGTGTGGATCCTGAGGAATAAAAACATTGCATTATTTTAACACATAGTGCAATGAATATAAATCGCATTCCTAATTTGGGGAGCCTTGTTGTGCCCGAGGTAGGCTACGCGACCAATTAAATTTGGGAAGAACTATAATTGCTTAAATGCCTCTTTTATATTTGAAAAAATAGAGACGAAGTCCCAAAACGATACTAAACTAAACAGAAGTAAAGATGTCACTATTGGCTATAAGCCCTATTACATTGCGTGAGCAAAGAATAACTCCTATCTCTACTGGTTCCAGAGGACCTTCCCCAGACTCGCAACGTGTTGGCTCCTTCGTACAGCTCTCCTAGATCGCGCATCCAGCAGCAATAGGCCCTTGCCAGATGTCCGCTTCATTTCCTTCAGCAAACCCGACAATCTCAACTCTCTTTAGAAACTTCTTTCCTCGGCTCCACTATGCCCCGCTACCCCAAAATAGCTTGCGTTTGTTGGCCTGAATCCATGTCTTTCCATTTCTCCGATTAAGCTTTGTTTGGCTTTTTGTATTTCCGGCGTTATTTTTCACATTCCGCCATCCTCTGCGCAGTTGGTTGTACTTCACTTGCGCTTCCGCCTTTTTCAATCATGATCCTTGTGACCTCGAAACAAATCGGGACTGACCCAAATCATTTGTGATTGTCTTCAACCAGCCTATGTAATGTGAGAGTACAACACAGCCATTGAGTACGATCTGCTCAATTGGTGTCTTTCCCAAGACATCTTTCGCTTATGCCACATATTGCTGGGCTTGACACTGTACGGACTTTATTCTCAGGCCTGGAAGTCAGCCCGGTAATGATCATCTTGTCGACCCTTTGTTATACCTGTCTTCTACCTACCTGGTCTCATTACCCGAATAGGGACATATGGTAGGTCCCCTTAAACCTATCAGTATCAGAAATGGAGTATCCCATAGACCGTATTGATGAATTTTCAGTATGGAACAACTCGAACATCCATTGCACCCGGTCTTAGTAAGATTGTCGAAAGAGCTCGACCCCTTCTATCATTCTCTCGTTTGGGCGAACATGTTGGGCATATAATTCATCCTCCTTGGGTGATGAAAAGCGACATGGTCATCCCAATCTCTACGATGGATTTCCTGTCGGTACTCACCCCTTTGGATGGTGCTCCATAAGCCATAGTTGGAGTAGCAAAATTACATCCCTCGAAATGTTTGGCCCCTTGTTGACATCTTTCTAGGGCTCGGTATATCTCTGCAACTATAATTGGCACAAGGATGGCTGCCTGTTAATTCGCTCATCAAGGTCTTGAGGACGCACTGGCGCAGTAGTGGTGTGGATTATGGCCTTCTTGTGTTTGGAACAGGACTGATCATTCCCAAAAACAGAACCTAAACACGAAGTACCTCTTTGGTGATTGCCCCAATGTAGATGATGGCAAATTCGGCTGGGATAGTACGGTATGATGTTGTGGCCATACCTTTCATACAAAATGGTCGAATGGAATTAGAAGACTTCTCATTCAAGCATGTCAAATCGAGATTCTTCTTTAAACCCATCATCTTAAGAAAACCCCTACCCTTACGATTTTCCGGCATTCGCAAACTCGGAGTTTCCCATGGTATCCCAGCTAGCCCTCCTATTTCCTCAAGTAAAGGTGTCATTTCTATGTCCCCGAAGCGACACACCGATCTATCACAGTCCCAAAACAAAGTTGCAGCTTCTTTGATCTTATTGTTAGGCTGAATGTCTAGGAGAGAAGGTAGGTTTCCTAGATATTTTCTGACAAGAGCTTGATCACTGGAGTGCAAATCTTTCCACCAATTCAACAGCTTGGGGTGGATGTTGGTGACCATGCCGAATCTGGGGACTTCGTGCCTCATTTTCTGCAAAACAAAAGGTTAGACCCCTTTCCCCCACCGGACTCGACTATTTAACGTCAATAATTAGCATAACAAAGCATTTAGTTCTCCAAATAAATGCATAGAACGTGGTAGCGTCCGTTTGGGTTTCAAGGAAACCCAGTGGACTTTGGACAAGGCTATCTTAAAGAGTCATTATGCGGACAACATAACTGACTCGGCTAAGTTTGACCATGATGCATGCACAATTTTAAAGAGAAATGGTTTCTATGGGGTATTAGACAAGGTACCCTTGAGCGGACAACTCAAGAGGGAAAGGCGTGGAACCGTCGACTACACCGTTGATCGACTGGTTATACCGCAAATATGCCTTTGACGGATTTAAGGGATGATAATATCGGAAGGGCGCAACCACTCATTACAAGCGTTGCTAAGGGTCTTTTGTTTGGCACGAGTGGAATATTATGTTGAAAAAAATGCAATACAATAATTAACAAATTGTCATGTACTTGCACGTTCATAAAGTAACGATTACAATAATTGCTCATAATTATAACAGTATTGAAAGAAAGCGGTAAAAGCATTAAAGAAAAGAAAACAAAGAGCCAAGTCAGTTTCGCAGTAAAAGAAAGAATAAATACTTAAAAACAAGTAAAGACATGTAAAGAAGCATGAAGTCATAAATAACATGAAATGGTAAAATCCTAAAGAATTCCTCAGCGGAGTCGCCATGCTGTCGAAGCCCCCTTTTCCTTTAAAAGGTGAAATTGGGTATACGACATTTGGGAGGACAACTCTCTTCCCTATTGGGAATTGGGCTTTGGAGTGTGAAGAGTCGCCACCTAATGATTAAGTGCATTAGGACACTAAGAAGGGTTTTAGTTGAATAACAAGAGTTTGGGTAAGGGCTAGAAATTATCTCGAGGGGAAGGTGTTAGGCACTCCTCAAGATCCACTAGTGTGGTTCCCGACCATGCAAAAATTGTGACTTTAAAGCAAATAAGCATACAAGACAATTTCACATAAAGACTGCAAGTAGGTATGCATAAAAGTTACTAAACATGCTGAAATTTGAATAAGTGACTTCCTAGTTATCGGCAAGAATGTCTAAATGCAGAAAATTAGGATCAAGTAATGAATAAAAATTATCAAACAAGGAAGGGAATGAGCAGAAGATTTTAGAGGAAAGGACAGTGCGAAAATTAAAGTGGGAATTTTAATGATTAAAACGAAATGCAGAATTCTGAAAATTGACAAGCTAAAATTAATTAAATAAAGGAAAAGGGGGTCCTAGGTTTGTATAAATACATGGATCATCCACGCAACACCCGGTAACCAATCGTACGCGTGATGTTGTCACGTGATCATCATCTCCATGGCTACCCTTTCCCACCCCGTTAGGGTATTAAAGCGCGGAATAGTATCGTCACTTATTGCATGCTATTACCTGTCCCGATCCTATCAGTTCCGGAGGCATTGGAACTACTAGTCCTAAGGGGAAGCGAATTGGGGCTTTTCAGAAGTTCGAGAAAGGATAATAATCTGGGCGACAATCAAAACATATAGTCAAATAGGGGGGAGACAATTAGCAATTAGGGCTCAGACATGCCTCCTCACTTAAATGCAAATACATAGCATGACTTCAGGTACTGGTTAGGTCTTTAATTATGCTTAACGAAGGAAGGGTGGCTGAAATATCACATATTTTCAGATAAGAAGTCCGAATTAGGCCTGCCTGCTGGTTGTAATTATTAAAGACTGGTGTAGTTAGTTAATTACCTAGTGGCTTGCCTTGGTGAGATCTGTAATCATGATATCTAACAATGCAGAAGGCGTACTTATTTTTTAAGGATGATTATTGATTTTAGAAACAAACAGAAGTTCTGCAGATTTTAAAACAACTGTACCACTGATTCTAGACTTACAAGCGAGATGGACGATTCAGATTCAGTTGGTTATTTCTATAGGCATGCTCTCCAAGCGTGATTGATTTTAAAACATTTGTAAGAGTGCAGGATTCCTATAGACATGGTATCTAGAGTGCATTTTGTTATTTGGGCCTCCAAAACATTTTCCTAGTGATAAATGATGTGCAGAAATGCAGAAAACCCTATTGTCATGGTCTCTATATGCAGGCGTGAATAGACTTATGGACATGATCTCTAAATGCAGATGTGAATAAACTTATAGACATGATTTCTAAATGTACATGTGAGTAACTT
The DNA here is from genome assembly GCF_001879085.1 of Nicotiana attenuata. Taxonomy (NCBI): domain Eukaryota; kingdom Viridiplantae; phylum Streptophyta; class Magnoliopsida; order Solanales; family Solanaceae; genus Nicotiana; species Nicotiana attenuata. The sequence goes on from NW_017676673.1 coordinate 9,733, forward strand.
ATAGACATGATTTCTAAATGTATAATGAAATGACCTATAAGCAGGATATCAATATGCAGATACACAAACGAAGATGATATGATTGCAGGAATAAAACCTAAAGCATGATATCTACCCCACATGCATAAAATGAGAGACCCTCCCCGTTTTACTATACGCCCCATAGTTATTACAATGTTATTACAACTTGAATGAATCCAGAAAAAGTAAATTACATCAAAAATTAAAATTCCAACCAAGGAGAGCCTAATTCAGACTCCTAGTCTGATACATGAAATAGACCAATTTCCAATGAGCAGATTTTCAAAGCTTTTCTCTTATCCGGGATGTGTCAATGTTCCAAGGAGCTTCACGAACTCTAGGCAATGCATACACCCCAAATACCATTACAGAATCATAGTGCAGTGTGGAAGGGCCAGCCCTCAAATGTCCAAGTTCAGAGGGAGCTCAAGGTCCCAAAGCAAGGCTTATAGGATGGGGGCAGAACTTAGAGTCAAGGAGTAAGTGTAAGTGCAATAGGGGGAGATCAGGGAAGGCCATGGCAGGCTGGTGGTCATGCCCAATAATTGGGATGCTGGCACACCCCTGACCAGCCTGTCAGCTTTAAATTGGGGAGTTAGGACCTATTGAAGGTCGGGTTCAGCCCTGGACAGCAATTTGGGTGCTGCCAGGTCATGAACTTTAACTCAGCATACATAGGGAATAGGGTATGGGGGTTCATAATAGAAACAGGGTACAAAGAAAGAGCAGGCAAAGGGCATACCCAGCAATGAGACATACTGGCACACTATTCGGCCTAACTAGAGGCTAGGGGGGGTCAAAACTCAGTTCATGGACAACAATTCTTGTTGCCATGTTCTAAGTCCCCACTCACAAACACACAGGGGGGTAATGGGATAGGGAACAAGTGTTCACAAGAAAGAGAATCAGGCAGTAGCATATAGGCATATTAAGTTAAGTGCTAAACATTATAGAGAAAAAGAAAATGGACATGGATACAAGGACTGTAAATAAGACACATTGGGATGATGCTGAAAAATTAATTTAGGACATACCAGTTTCACAGAGACAAGTAAAGAGAGAGCAGTAGTCTTGTAAAAAGCCAAAGTGCAAACAAGAAGCAAGAATACTCTAAGTATGCCTTCAGAAGAGAATTGTGAAGTTGTTTAGTATGAAGTATGTTTTTAATTGTGTTCTTGTGTGTGTCTTGTGAAAGAGGGTCGTGTATTTATAGTGTGAAAGTCACGAGAAAATAAGGTAAGAAAAATAATACAAGCCTGATTGTCAATCAATTACATAAGACTCACCTTAATTAAGGGATTTAGATTCAAACGGTACAAACTAATTAAGGAAAGAAACTAAACAAACCTGTGTGCAATGTAGCAAATCAGTGCCAAGTACATGAAAGTTATTTAAGGACAGGGTCTTGACAGTACATGATTTATGCAAATAAGGCAAGAGAATCATTTGACAGCCAGTAAATCACAAAGGTCTGAAATTTGGTATGAGTGAACCAAGTCGCAAAAATAACGAAGGGTTTTACCTAAGCCAAATCATCTATGAATCAGTAATAGATGGAAGGAAAATCAATCAAGCTATATTCAGAAGGAGGTTTGCGCTAATTGCAAATTTAAAGACCAATTAGAGGGAAATTCTTCATATATAAGGAGCATGTGAGTATGAAAGGAGACTGTCATGTAAATCAGCATAAAAATCTAGTAGCAGAGTTTAGAAGAGTTTATCAAAAGTCAGAATCATATGGAACTCCGAGATTATCCTAAAAGAGTTGGGGGTTTTGAAATAAGAATCCTAGTTCAGGCAAATTACAAAAAGAGAGCAAGCAATTGGATAAAAACATGTATAGCAAAGTAACATGCAATCACAGTAGAAGGATTCAAAGCACACAATGGCCAATACTGATAAGAACAACAGGAGAAACATACTTAGAAGAACCCTAAACAAGGCTCGGTAGAAGGCAGACAAAGAACCATAAGAACTTAGCAAGTAGAAAAACACAAGAATCGCCGGGAAGATATAGCAGAAAAGCATATAGGAAAACACAGTATGACAAACATATAAGAACACGGTAAAATACAGTCGAAAAATCTACAAGACAATAGTATAGAAAACACAGTAAGGGAAGCATGCGAAAGATGATACAAGGACACAACAGAGGCAAACATAAAGAAGAAAAATCATAAAAACTCTTTAACATTTTCCAGAAAACCCTAAATCGGAAAAGAAGGGTTTTGAATGTAGTTTCAAAGGAAAGTTTAGGGGAATCGTTTAAAAGTTCAAGTATAGCGTAGATACACAACGGATCTAAAAAGAATAGGAGAAAACCTCATAGGGTTAGGGTTTCAGAGGAACCCTAGGATGAGAAAGGCTTGGAAAAGGTCCGATCTAAGTCGGATAAGGTCGGAATCAGACTCAGGAGGTTAGGATATGCCAGAGTAGGGCCAGAGATAGCCGGAAACCTTGAATCGGCGAAGGTCTGGGTGAAGGCCTTCGAGGTCTGGCCTCGAACCTTCAAGTATCAGGCACATGAGGGTAATAGGAGGTGAGTATAGGTCGTCCATGGCCTGAGAGGCCATGGATTCCGGTGAGTCAGAGGTTGAAGAGGGTGGAGGCGATTAGGGTTTCAGGAACATTCGAGAGCGTTTGAGAGGGGGGAGGGTATTTAGAGGCGGCTGCCCGGTCGAAATGAGGGAGTTATGTTAGGGTTGGGGGATTAAAAAAGGTAAGGAGTGATCGTGGCCGTTGATCAGGTTGATCAACAGCCTAGATTAAAAGGGGTTTGGGTCGGGTAATATAGACGGGTTAATGGTTGGGGTTAAGTGGGATTGGGCTGGTCCGGAATTGGGCTGGAAATTGGGTCAATTAAGGGGTTAATTTAGGCTGTAATTGGAATACCAAATGGTTGAAATTGAAATGAAATGAGGCTAGCTTTTAAATAGCCAGTTTTACCCTTTTTATTTTTTATAAATAGCAATAATGATTTTAAGATCAAATTAAAAGAACTAAACTACTTAATAATATATAAATATTAATCCAAAAATACTGGGAATAATTTCATAATTGCAAAAAATGATGTTAATCGTAAAATAGGCTAAAGTTGCAATTACATGCAATTTTAGCTTTAAAATACCAAATAAATTCGTAAAAATATGTAAAAATTACCTTAATTATATTTTGGTGTAAATATGGGAATATAATAGGTTAATTACTGATTTTGTATAGCCAAAATGGGCAATAAATTGATTTTAAAATCTTTAAAAATTAGGAAAAAATACCAAAATTCTTGGGCATGCTTTTGTATGCATACACATGCTATTTTGAAAGTATTTTGAGTATAAAAATACATAGGGAAAAATTGGGTATCAACACACGTTTCAAAATATTTTTGTAGGTTGAGAAGTCTATGCTTTGTTTTAAAAATGTTATAATTTTAGAACTTTCAAGACATACAGGATATTTGTGATTGTTGTATTTGTGTTATGTTTATTTGGATTCATATTTTCTAGTACCACCAAATTTTCTTGATTTGAATACATTTTTAGATAAAGAGAAAGTGTCCACTTGACTTGGTTGGATAAGGAGGAAGTATACTATATCATATACCATATTTGTTTTTAAGAAAATACAACAATTTTTATACACATAAAATACAATAAAAAATTCAGCTACCAACATTTAATTTTCGCATACCTCAATGCTTGGGAATAAGAAGAGCCTCTCCATATTTAATTTTGTATTTTGGAGAGAAAATTGTAGGCTAAATAGTTAGGGGGTCTTTGATGTCTTTTCACGCGCGTGGCCAAAGTTGGGTCGTTTAGCATCACCCTTTTAAAAAATGGAGTCAATGCTTACAAAATTATTTAATAGCCTTGATGTAAAATTGCTCTAAATAACTCTTTATCTCTCCTTGCAGTGAGGGTGTAAGGGTAGATCTGGCAAAAGAGTTATGAAGAACTTTTTTCGAAAATATCAAACATTTGAAATAACTTATATTTTAATTTGTCAAAATAACTAATATTTCAGATCGGAGATAGTATATATATTGCGCTCTCTGATCCTTTTAAAATGTCTATTGGCAGATGCACTCATAAGAAATCATTTACTAGTGGTATTTATCATAAGGGTTATATGACTAAATAATCTTTTTGTTCTCCTCAAACATATTTTTGGATATTAATTATTACTGAAGAATATATTTGAAAACTTAATATCTTCTTAATTTTTTAATGTATACTCACTTTTTTCAACCAAATTAAATTAGAAGACAGTTAGTGCCCGTTTGGACATAAAATTTGATGGAAGATTTTTCCAAAGAAATTTCACTTTTTTTCGAAATCAACGCTTGTTCATAAAACTTCCAATTTTCACTTGAAGACGCATTTTGAAAATTGTAGAAAATTTAAAAAACTGCAAAAAACTGTTTTTTAAAATTTTCACTCAAATCACTCACAGAACTTCAAAAACAACCCAAACTGAAATTTATGTCCTAACACAACTCTAAATTTCAAATACTACTGGGGTGCAAGTTCCAGGAGTTCAAACAAGGAGAACCTTTTCTAAATCATTCAATTAATGATGAATGCTTTGATTTGGAATATAAGGTCAGTTAACACAATGCAAGCTTTCGAAAGGGTTATCACAACGGATAGACAAAATCAATTTGATTTTATGCCTAAGCAACAGATGAGGATTGTGGATCAGCATAGGAGAAGGCTTGGGGTTGAACAGGTTGTGGTTAATGTATCAAACAAAGTTTGGGTATTCATAGATCAAAATTATGATTTTGATATTCTTTTCAATATGGAGCAGCAGATCACATTAAGGATGACTGATACTGATGATCATAAGAAGTTTATAATCACCATGGTGTATGCTAAATGTGATGCAATTGAAAGAATTGAACTGTGGGACACGTTGTATTCATTGGCCAGTGATATGACCTTGCCATGGCTCGTGGGTGGAGATTTTAATGTGATTTGGGATGACGAAGAGAAATTTGGTGGTCTTCCTGTCCATATAAATGAGATTGATGATTTCAGGCATTGCACTAATACTTGCAACCTTTTTGATCTTGATTTCAAGGGAAGTATTTTCACATGGTGGAACGGGAGAGCTGAGGAAGATTGTATTTTCAAAAGACTGGACAGATGTTTAGGGAACATGGAGCTTCAACAGTTGTGGCCAGGTCTGGAGATCAATCATCTATCAAAGATTGGCTCGGATCACAGTCCTATGCATCTCACATATAATCCCAGCTCTACATGTATCAAGAAAACATTTAGATTCCTAAATTTCTGGATCAAACATGAGTCATTCTTGGATGTTGTTAAAGAAAACTGGCAGGCAGATTTTCATGCAAGTCCATTCATCTTATTTAATCATAAGATGTAAAAACTGAATAAAGCTTTATCTACATGGAGCAGGGCTACGTTTGGGGATATATTTCAATGGATAGCTAGCTTGGAGGAAGTGGTGAAGGTTCATGATACACAGTTTGAATTGAGTCCAACAGTACAAAATCGTGAAAGGCTCCATAAGGTGCAGGCTGATCTGAATCGAGTGTGGGCATTGGAGGAAGAATTTTGGAAACAAAAATCAAGAATGGCTTGGTTTAAAGATGAAGATAGAAATACCAAAATGTTTCATGATCATGTGAATGGCAAAAGAAGAAAACTACAGCTGAAAAGAATACAAGATAGACATGGCAATTGGTTAGAAAATCCAGCAGACATGGCAGAAGAAGCTGTACATTTTTTCCAGCAGTAGTTTCATGAATCCAGTGTGCCTACTGATGTTAGGATACTGGAACTTGTTCCCTTAATGCTGAATTATATGCAGAACTGTGAGCTAACGAGGTTGCCAACAATAGAGGAAGTAAAGAAGGCAGTGTTTTGTTTGAATGGGGACAGTGCAGGTGGGCCTGATGGCTTCAATGGGAATTTTTTCCATGCTTGTTGGGAAATCATTGGGGAAGACATTCATGAAATGGTGAAGGCTTTCTTCTGTGGACAAGAGCTCCTAAATTTGTGACTCACACAAATTTAGTTCTATTACCTAAGAAGAAAAATGTTCAGACCTTTTCTGATCTAAGGCCAATTAGTTTGAGCAATTTCACAAATAAAATCATCTCGAGGGTCATTCATGAGAGGTTAGTAGATATTCTTCCTATGGTTATTTCTGATGAACAACCAGGTTTTGTAAAAGGCAGAAGTATGGTTAAGAATGTGTTGCTCACTCAAGAAATAATCACTGATATTAGATTAAGAACAAAGGCAGGCCCTAATGTAGTTCTTAAGTTGGACATGATGAAGGCTTATGATAGATTATCTTGGCTGTTTCTCACAAAGGTTTTGAGGAAGATGGGATTCTCTGAAAGGTTCATTGGTTTGATATTTGGGATTGTATCTAACAATTGATACTCAGTTCTTGTTAATGGGCAACTACATGGTTTCTTTAAATCAACTAGAGGGGTGAAGCAAGGTGACCCTTTGTCACCTACATTGTTTATACTAGCGGCAGAGGCAATGTCATGGGGACTAAATGCTTTGCATCAGAATCTATAATTTTGTGGTTTTGGATTGCCTAAGTGGAGCCCTAAGATCAACCATCTTGCATATGCAGATGATGCATTTATATTCTCATCCTCAGATGCCACTTCTTTGAGTTTGATTATGGAGGTTCTAAATGCTTATGAAGCAGCATCTGGACAACTGATTAATAAGTCCAAATCTGCAGTATATGTCCACCATTCTACAAGTGATGAAGTTGTGAGGAAGATTGAAGGAATAACTGGAATAGGGAGACAGGAGTTTCCATTCATATACCTTGGTTGCCCTATATTCTACACAAGGAGAAAATGGATTTTTATGAAGGTTTGATTTCAAAAGTGCTGGATAAAATTCAAGCTTGGAAAGGGAAGCTATTATCAATTGGAGGAAGAGAAGTACTGATCAGCTGTGTTCTTCAAAGCATGCCTATTCACCTGCTTTCTGCAGTGAATCCACCTGCCTATGTGATCAACAAGCTACATAAGCTATTTGCAAGATTCTACTGGAGCAATTCTGTTGATGGGAGAGCTATAGGCATCATGGGATACTTTATGTTTACCTAAAGATGAAGGAGGAGTGGGATTTCGATCATTACATGACATGTCCAAGGCTCTTTTCTGCAAATTATGGTGGAACTTCAGGACCAAGCCATCAATGTGGATCTCTTTTATGTGCCAAAAATATTGCAAAAAGATGAATGCAATTGTTGTACCTTGGAGGGGTGGATCACACGTTTGGAGGAAGATGTTGGAATGTAGGGATCTAGTAGAGCATCAGATTTACTGGAAGCTAAAAATGGGATCTTCCCTTTTTTGGTTTGATAATTGGACAAGACTGGGAGCCCTTTACTTTGTAACACCCCCGGAGTTTTTAGTCGATGAAACAATTCAGAATGTGAATGATGTGGTTGTGGAAGGACAGTGGGAAGAGGATAAAATTAGAGAAATCCTACCAGAAGACCTAGCTCTACACATTTTGGATAGCATACCAGCTCCTTCAATGTATGATGAACTGGACAAGCCTATTTGGTGTTTGGGAACAACATGCCAATCATAGTAAAGTCAGCCTGGGAATATTTAAGGAGGAGGAAAGATCCAGCTATTACATTTTCCAATATGTGGATTAAAGGTCTGCCTTTCAAGATATCCTTTTTTTTATGTGGAAGTTGCGGAAAGGTAAACTTCCACCTGATGATATACTAAGAAGAATGGGATACTTTATGCCATCAAAATATTGGTGTTGTGTTATGCCAAAGGAAGAAACATTGAGCCATGTTTTTTATAGATCATTCACAGCTTCAAAAGTCTAGTATTATTTCTTTTCACATGCTGGAATGTCTTTGGAAGGGCTAAGTCTACATCAAGCCATTGTGAAATGCTGGTCAGTTAAAGTGATTCCTAGACTCAAACCTATATTTCAAGCATTGCCTTGTATAATCGTGTGGGAGTTATGGAAAAGGAGAAACAATAACAAGCATGGTGAGGCAGTGTCAACCAATCGAGTGGTGTTTCAAGTCTGCACAACTATACAGTCTCTTATTAAGGTAAGGAAGTCAGGAATTGTTCGAGTACCATACAGGTGGCCTGATATACTTAGAATGATGGAGAGCTACACACCCAAACTGAAGATAAACAAGGTTTTGTGGGAATTCCCTATGCCAGGCTGGATAAAAATTAATATTGATGGGGCCTCGAGGGGTAATCCAAGTAGGATTTCAACAGGTTTGTGCTTGAGGAATGAGGAAGGGGATCTGATCTATGCATGTGGAAAAGAAATTCAAGAAGGGACAAACACACAAGTAGAAGCTATGGCAATATTGGAGGCACTGAAGCATTGTATTGCTAATGCGATGTCTAATATATGGCTACAAACTGATTCTATGATGCTCAAGAATGTGATTGTAGGGGAGTGGAAACCACCTTGGGTTGTGGAGGAGGAAGTGAAAGAGATAAGACAGATGTTTATGAGATGCAATGGCAGAATATCACATATATATAGAGAGGGAAACAAATTAGCGGATCATTTGGCAAATTATGCTCTTGATCAAGGGTTCATAGAATGCCACTCTTTCCATCATCTTGATATATAAGGTAGGAGTCTAGTTAATGGTGACAAATTATAATGTCCATTCCTAAGAGTAAAGGTGTTGAGGCAGTAGGATGGGAGGAGAAGAAAAGGGCAGAAAGGTTGGTGATTGTAACGACCCGACCCGTCGTTACGGGAGTTACCGCCCCGTTTTCCCCGTTTTATGCTTCTATATGTTTCATTATATGTGTTTGGAGAATTTGAAGTAATTCGGTTAGAGTTCGGTTAGAAATGAGACAATAAGTCTCTTTATGGGAAGGTTAGTTTGGAAAAGTCAACCGAATGTTGACTTATGAGTTAGAAGGCTCGAAATGGAATTCTGATGATTCGACTAGTTTCGGGGGATGATTTGTGACTTAGGAGCGCAATCGGAATTGAATTTGGAGTTCCGATGTGGAATTAGGCTTGAATTGGCTAAGGTTGGATTTTGGTGAATTCCGGATGGTAGGTGAGATATTGATCCGAGGGTCGGAATGGAATTCCGAGAGTTGCAGTAGCTCCATTAGGTTATTTTGGATATGCGTGCAAAGTTTCAGATCATTCGGAGGTGTTTAGGTCGGGTTTTAGATCAAATGCAAGTTTCGGAAGTTTTAGTTTAACTTAGGATTGAATCTGTGGTAATTCGATGATTTTGATGTTAACGATAGTGTTTTGATGATTGGAACAAGTTTGAATAAGGTCTTGGGGTGTGTTGGTGCTATTGGTTGAGGTCCCGGGGGCCTCAGAGTGATTTCGGGTGGTTAAACGGAGAATCTTGATGTTTGTTGCAGGTCTGGTGCACCTGGCTTCTGGTATTTCCGCATCTGCAGAAAAGGAGCCGCAGAAGCGGTTCAACAGATGCGGCTAAGAGATCGCATAAGCGGTCCATGAGGGACCGGGGTAATTCCGCAAAAGCAGACGGGGTATCGCTTCAGCGTGTCCGCATAGGCGAAAACGAGGCCGCAGAATCGGAATGGTGAGATCCGCAGAAGCGGATGGCTGGCGCAAAAGCGGAAGGCCAAGGATTTAATGAAAAACCGCATAAGCGGTCATATGGCCGCAGAAGTGGTCCCGCATAAGCGGTTACGGGACCGCAGAAACGAAAATTGCTGAAGGGTTTTAATGAATCAGTGTTCGCGAATTTCAGAAGATAAGAAAACATTTTTACTCCGCCAAGAGAGCTTTTTTGAGCAATTTGAAGAGGGTTTTCAACGGGTATTGATTTGAGGTAAGTCTCTTGACTAGAAAATACCATTTTATGGAAGAATCAACACTCAAATTCATGAAAGTGGGTAGAAATTGTGAAGAACTAGGGCTTGGTTTTTGAAAACGAATTTTTAGGATTTGAAAGTCCATTTGAGCTCCGATTTTGGTAAACATTATATGCACGGACTCGTGGCGAGACGAGGAATCCGTTGGTGTGATTTTCGGGATTTGTCAAGAAGTGGGCCCGGGGCTCGGGTTTTACCAACTTCGTGAATTTTTATACTTTTCGAGTATTTTTTATTGGGTCATGTTTCTTTAACCCATATTTATGTATTCACTGTGATTTTGACTAGATTCGACGCGCGAGGAGGTCGATACAAAGGGAAAAGGCATTGCGGACCAGTCTACGGCCGGTTAGAGGTGAGTAGTTGGTGTATATGATGGCCTGAGGGTTTGAAACCCCGGCTTATCACATTGTGACGCTATTGTAGGGCGTGACTCGCACCCCATGGCAGGTGCGGGATTAGTTATGACTGGGGGTTGAGACTTAGTCCATCCCGAACAAGAATGTTTCTATATTGGCGACTGATACGCACCCTGTATTGAATATATCTGGGCTTATTGCCGTGTTTGGGGCCTTGTGCCGATCTGTAGCATCCTTAGAGGATGAATGTCATTGTGATAGCATGCTTTGTATAATCATTGATCTCAGTCCTGTGTTTAATCACTGTTATGAAATGCTAAGTCACTTTTCCTGAAGTTAAATATCTAAAGTATATTCTTCTTAATAAATTGGAAATTGGGAAATTAATTGAATCTGTTACGTGACTCATATGCATATTATGGACTGAGTACGGATCGGGCTGCACGCCGCAGCGAATGGTATGATTATATTGCGCTTGGGCTGAAGGAGCCCCTCCGGAGTCTGTACACACCCCAGTGAGCGTCGTCGACATTAAATGGATCGAGCTACGCGCCGTAGCGGTCATGTGCATTGCATTGCATCCTTACATTATACTTGACTAATATATTTGAAGTTGTTCTGCTATTGGTTCGTAGTTAAGTGTTGGACTGTTAGTTTTAGCTTTACTTTGTGGCATTTCGTGGATTTCTTATCTTCAGACATTTTATATGCTTATTACTCACTGAGTTGGTAGTACTCACCCCCTACTCCCTGCACCTTGTGTGCAGATTCAGGTACTTCGGGAGCTGAGTTGAGCTAGCCGCTAGTTTCCAGAGTTCTAGGAGTGGTCGAGGTAGCTGCTATGACGTCCGCAGGACCCGACTCCTCCCTTATCCCTTTATTGATTCCGTACTTTAGAACATACTTATTTTGAGGATTCTTGACTCTGTATTGGTTAGAGGCTGTAGACTCATGACCCCAGGTCTTTGGGAGTTATAGTTTATGTCAGTATTTCGTATTGTATTAATTGAGTATTTCAACTATGAGTATTAATATTTGATTTTAAGTATCTGATTAATTGGTTTTGAGCTTTGTGCTCGGGTTGAGGGAGTAAATGGTCGGGCTTGCCTAGCATTAGTGTTGGGCGCCATCACGACCGGGTTTGGGGTCGTGACAGTGATGCAGCTGGAAATAATGCAGGATCAATATCTTCAAATCCTTAGGGAGGAGATGATGTTGATCAATCTTTTTACTAACCTAGTGTTCTTTTTTGCAGGAATCGATATTGTACTCATGCCTTGTCACTTATTACGACTTCTATAGGTGGTATTAGTACTATGTACTCATTCCCTAGAAGAAGGAAAGGTGACATGCACAAGCATGAGGAAGCATTACTGGAAATCCATAGATGCTGTCATTATCAAATACTTGATTTGGCACTTAATTCTGGGAATACTAGAGGCAAATATGTACAAATCCTCAGTGCTGTTTCATAATCTAGCACATGAGGTATCAAACTAGGCAAGTGCATCAGCAACATACAAAGGAACAACACACGACATTACTGTCAAAAGTGACAGTCTCACATATGTTCACAGTGCTCACATTGCTGTAGACCAGGGCCATAGATGGAGGTTTTCAGGTTACAATTTGAATCTATCTACACATACAGGGAGTCAGGAAAAAGGTATACAACAGAGGAATCAATGGAAGCAGATAGAGAATATGGAGGCAGCTAGAAAATGTAATCCTAATGAGTGTGCACTGGGTAGCTCATGGGTAAGGCAGCAAATTTTTGATATTTTGGGAGCTGTAATCAAGTTCAAGCGGAGGAAACTACTACACACAGCTAGTAAGATATACAAGGAGCACAATAGGAAAGTCAGAAAACAACATCACTCAAGGATTTCACGTGAAAAGACTGGGACAAAAGGCATGATCAACATTGTAACATGGAGCTGGGCAATGACTGAAGCAGACACATATATCTGGAGATCTCATGGTACAAATAATGGAGAGGAATGCAAAAATTCTGGGATCAAACATGGGTATACAAACTTCAGGTCAATGGTAAAACAAAGGCAACATCATTTCAAAGGCAATTACAATGGCTATTCGTGCAAATATGAGCTTAGTCGGCTAGTTAGTAGACATTCAAATAATAGATTTCATGTGCTATCATGGTTGAGTGTATCTCTCAACCTTGATAATAGGTCATATGTAGTTTTCAATTATTATTTCTTTCATTGTCTAGGATACTATCATGACATTGTTTTTCTTAATTTTCTATATAAATAAAAACTAGCACTAGGCATTGCCTAGTGGATTACCAAAAAAAAAAAAATCAAATACCATTTTTACCATTTTCTCGAATTTAAAAATTCTTATGTCCAAAACGCCTACTTAAGAAGGACCACAGGAGAAGTTGTATTGAGAAAAATCAAGTTAATATATTGATTTAATTATGTGATGATATGTCCTGACACGTGGATCAGTAAAAGAATGACAGTTGGCGAAGGATAGCTGAAGGGACATGAGCTTTAACAGGCACGGACAAAGACTCAAGAAAACCAGAAGGAATGGGTACTCGGACCTCTTCGTAATTTGAAGAAGCATCGGAGGAATGAACCTAGATAGCAAAAAAGTATAGATACGTAATATCTGTAATTAATGAGCATCAATGACGGGAAACATTATAGAATCTTCACGAAACAGTTATGATTGCCAATTATACCGTTACACTAAATGTCATTAATTGCCCATAATGACTCTACTATGGGAGGAAAGAAACGTATTACTTAGAAATAACTATAAAAGGAGAGGAATAAACATTTGTAAGGACACAGAATATTATTGTAATACACTAATTTACTTTGCTTTCTTTGACCTATCCAGCTATCGTCTGAGTCAGTTATTCTTATATATATTTTTATTTGATTATCAGTAACCCGAGTTCTTCTAATAGTAAGCTATGACTGAATTTCCTATTTTCTGGTTAATCAAATTTGTTTCGTTGCCTGGTATTTGATAATCTATTATTTTCTAAGTTGACTTTTTGTCAAATCAATCATGTCAAATGTCAATGACAACAATCAAGGAGACCATCAACACCAGGAGAATCAGCAAGGCGCTGGAATCCCAATCCTTCCCCACAAAATTCTCCTCGATAATCTCGAGACGGAACTCCTGATGGATCTTAGTAAAATGAAAATGATCAGTTTGAAAATGATGAGGCTATTAACGAAGCTTTGAAAAATTTAATCGCTCAACAGGTCAGCAATGCTCTTGAGGCCTTCGCTAACCAGCTGCAAATTGTGCCGCCAACATCAACTCCGAACAACAACACCTTAGAAAATCCTCGCTCAGGACTCATTAACTCGGGCAGTGGAGGAACTCCTAGCGAATCTCGTGATGGAGGGTTTGGTAACGCAATCAATTCTGATTTACAAAATTTTGTACTAACTTTGCAGAAACAGCTCAAGGAATAGAGCGGCCACATAGAGCAAATACCTGGAGGGCCGCCTGTAATCAAGGGAATAAATATGGACAAATACTCACAACAACCATGGAAGCCAAGTTCTGCTCCTCTACCAATTTCGAAGAAATTCAAGATGCCCGATATTTCGATATGTTGGAACAACTGATCCAAGGGATCACGTAACTGCATTCACAACCGGTGTAAAACGCAACGACTTGACCAAGCAAGAAATTGAATCAGTATTGATCAAAATATTCGGAGAAACACTCACTAAGGGAGCATTAACATGGTATTCTCTTTTACACGAAAATTCTATAGATTCTTTTGCTGAACTTGCAAATTCATTCATTAAAGCACACTCGGGAGCTCAAAAAGTTGAGAAAAGAATGGAGGACATTTTCAAAATAAAGCAAGGAGATACGGAGCTACCCAGGGAATTCGTAGACAGGTTCCAGCGTGAAAGGATGATGCTGCCACGTGTACCAGATAACTGGGCAGCTATGGCGTTTGCCAGCAATCTAAATGAAAAAGGTTCCGAATCCACGAGGAGACTTATGGAAATTTTACGATAATTTCCAGCTACAACTTGGAATGATGTTTATAACAGATATAGCACGAAGCTGCGGATAGAAGAAGATACCATCATTCAATCTTGAATGGATGAAAAGGTAAGTTCAAGGCGAGATGAAACTGAAAAAGGTCCGGTAAAGACAGGTACGAGCCTTCATGGGACCATCAGGAAGAGACTCACGTTCAAAATAGGAAAACCCAAGGTACGATCATAGATAAAGAGATAGGGAGTCAGGTTCATCATCAAGGTTCGGAAAATAACGAAACACGCGAGATGATGATGACAGAAGCTCGAAGGCAAAGATCGGCAGTTATAGTTTTAATGTTAGCATATCCTAATTGGTGGTTGGCTTAAGGAGCATGGGCGACAAGGTACGCTAGCCAAAAGAAATGAGATCAAACACGAACAGGCCAAATCCTAATTATTGGTGCGAGTTTCACCACGATCACGGTCACAAAACGGCGGATTGTAGATTGCTGCAAGGTGAAGTAGAACATTGATTGAATCAAGGATACTTAACTGAATTATTTAGTGAAAAAGGAAAGCAGACATATATGAAAAATAGATAGGAGCCTCCAAAACCCCCTTCTCCAAAAAGGACGGTTAATGTCATAAGTGGAGGAGAAGAGATCAATGGCGTAACTGCAGTGAGGAAGGTGTCAAAAATAACAGTTACACACGGGAAGCGAGTTCAACAGGTTTTGGAAGAAGATAATATTACATTTGATGATGCAGACACAGATGGCGTGCTAACCACATAATGATGCACTGGTAATATCTTTACTTGTACATGATATTAATGTGAAACGAGTTTTAATTAATCCAGGTAGTTCCGTGAATATCATTCTGTTAAGAGTGGTAAATGAGATGCAAGATGATAAGTTGATACCCAAGGCTCATACATTGTTCGATTTTGACAACTCGAGCGTTGTAACAAAAGGTAACACTCACCACATTCGCTGAAGGAGTAGTCAAAGACACTAAATTTCAAGTGGTAGAAATGGATATGGCTTATAACATGATTCTTCGTAGACCATGGATTCATGAGATGGAAGTTGTTCCATCGGCTTTGCATCAAGTTATTAAATTCCCTTCACGATGGGGAATACGGCAAATCCGTGGTGACCAGCAAGCGTCGAGGAGCATGAATTCCGTGGCAGATTCAAGCGCAAAAAGCAAAGAGAAATAGCAATCACAGAATCCAGTTGAGGATGTTGCAACACAAGCCTCAACTAAGCACGGGCGAACAAATGTAGACTCGAGGCCTGATACCACCCAAGAACCGGAGGAAAATGAAAACATCAAAACAACAATTGAGGAATTGGAAGCTGTAGTACTATTTGCACCCTGGCCTGAAAGGAATGTCTACATCGGGACCTACCTAAGACAAGAAATGAAAGGTAAGTTGACTGAATTTTTAAAAACTAACGTAGATTGTTTTGCTTGGTCCGATTCTGATATGATAGATATACCTCCGGAAGTGATGACCCACAAATTAAACGAAGATCCATCATACTCGCCTGTCAAACAATAGAAAAAAAAAGCAAGAATCTTTCAAAAATCAGGTGATTCAGGATGAGGTGCAAAACTTTTAAAAATTGGGTCCATCC
>NW_017676673.1:34400-41065 GCF_001879085.1 Nicotiana attenuata
ACTAGTAAATGATTTCTTATTAGTGCATCTGCCAATAGACATTTTAAAAGGATCAGAGAGCGCAATATATATACTATCTCCGATCTGAAATATTAGTTATTTTGACAAATTAAAATATAAGTTATTTCAAATGTTTGATATTTTCGAAAAAATTTCTTCATAACTCTTTTGCCAGATCTACCCTTACACCCTCACTGCAAGGAGAGATAAAGAGTTATTTAGAGCAATCTTACATCAAGGCTATTAAATAATTTTGTAAGCATTGACTCCATTTTTTAAAAGGGTGATGCTAAACGACCCAACTTTGGCCACGCGCGTGAAAAGACATCAAAGACCCCCTAACTATTTAGCCTACAATTTTCTCTCCAAAATACAAAATTAAATATGGAGAGGCTCTTCTTATTCCCAAGCATTGAGGTATGCGAAAATTAAATGTTGGTAGCTGAAGAGTCTTTGCAGTATATTTGTATTTTTATTGTATTTTATGTGTATAAAAATTGTTGTATTTTCTTAAAAACAAATATGGTATATGATATAGTATACTTCCTCCTTATCCAACCAAGTCAAGTGGACACTTTCTCTTTATTTAAAAATGTATTCAAATCAAGAAAATTTGGTGGTACTAGAAAATATGAATCCAAATAAACATAACACAAATACAACAATCACAAATATCCTGTATGTCTTGAAAGTTCTAAAATTATAACATTTTTAAAACAAAGCATAGACTTCTCAACCTACAAAAATATTTTGAAACGTGTGTTGATACCCAATTTTCCCCTATGTATTTTTATACTCAAAATACTTTCAAAATAGCATGTGTATGCATACAAAAGCATGCCCAAGAATTTTGGTATTTTTTCCTAATTTTTAAAGATTTTAAAATGAATTTATTGCCCATTTTGGCTATACAAAATCAGTAATTAACCTATTTTATTCCCATATTTACACCAAAATATAATTAAGGTAATTTTTACATATTTTTACGAATTTATTTGGTATTTTAAAGCTAAAATTGCATGTAATTGCAACTTTAGCCTATTTTACGATTAACATCATTTTTTGCAATTATGAAATTATTCCCAGTATTTTTGGATTAATATTTATATATTATTAAGTAGTTTAGTTCTTTTAATTTGATCTTAAAATCATTATTGCTATTTATTAAAAATAAAAAGGGTAAAACTGGCTATTTAAAAGCTAGCCTCATTTCATTTCAATTTCAACCATTTGGTATTCCAATTACAGCCTAAATTAACCCCCAAATTGACCCAATTTCCGGCCCAATTTCGGACCAGCCCAATCCCACATAACCCCAACCATTAACCCGTCTATATTACCCGACCCAAACCCCTTTTAATCTAGGCTGTTGATCAACCTGATCAACGGCCACGATCACTCCTTACCTTTTTTAATCCCCCAACCCTAACATAACTCCCTCATTTCGACCGGGCAGCCGCCTCTAAATACCCTCCCCCCTCTCAAACGCTCTCGAATGTTCCTGAAACCCTAATCGCCTCCACCCTCTTCAACCTCTGACTCACCGGAATCCATGGCCTCTCAGGCCATGGACGACCTATACTCACCTCCTATTACCCTCATGTGCCTGATACTTGAAGGTTCGAGGCCAGACCTCGAAGGCCTTCACCCAGACCTTCGCCGATTCAAGGTTTCCGGCTATCTCTGGCCCTACTCTGGCATATCCTAACCTCCTGAGTCTGATTCCGACCTTATCCGACTTAGATCGGACCTTTTCCAAGCCTTTCTCATCCTAGGGTTCCTCTGAAACCCTAACCCTATGAGGTTTTCTCCTATTCTTTTTAGATCCGTTGTGTATCTACGCTATACTTGAACTTTTAAACGATTCCCCTAAACTTTCCTTTGAAACTACATTCAAAACCCTTCTTTTCCGATTTAGGGTTTTCTGGAAAATGTTAAAGAGTTTTTATGATTTTTCTTCTTTATGTTTGCCTCTGTTGTGTCCTTGTATCATCTTTCGCATGCTTCCCTTACTGTGTTTTCTATACTATTGTCTTGTAGATTTTTCGACTGTATTTTACCGTGTTCTTATATGTTTGTCATACTGTGTTTTCCTATATGCTTTTCTGCTATATCTTCCCGGCGATTCTTGTGTTTTTCTACTTGCTAAGTTCTTATGGTTCTTTGTCTGCCTTCTACCGAGCCTTGTTTAGGGTTCTTCTAAGTATGTTTCTCCTGTTGTTCTTATCAGTATTGGCCATTGTGTGCTTTGAATCCTTCTACTGTGATTGCATGTTACTTTGCTATACATGTTTTTATCCAATTGCTTGCTCTCTTTTTGTAATTTGCCTGAACTAGGATTCTTATTTCAAAACCCCCAACTCTTTTAGGATAATCTCGGAGTTCCATATGATTCTGACTTTTGATAAACTCTTCTAAACTCTGCTACTAGATTTTTATGCTGATTTACATGACAGTCTCCTTTCATACTCACATGCTCCTTATATATGAAGAATTTCCCTCTAATTGGTCTTTAAATTTGCAATTAGCGCAAACCTCCTTCTGAATATAGCTTGATTGATTTTCCTTCCATCTATTACTGATTCATAGATGATTTGGCTTAGGTAAAACCCTTCGTTATTTTTGCGACTTGGTTCACTCATACCAAATTTCAGACCTTTGTGATTTACTGGCTGTCAAATGATTCTCTTGCCTTATTTGCATAAATCATGTACTGTCAAGACCCTGTCCTTAAATAACTTTCATGTACTTGGCACTGATTTGCTACATTGCACACAGGTTTGTTTAGTTTCTTTCCTTAATTAGTTTGTACCGTTTGAATCTAAATCCCTTAATTAAGGTGAGTCTTATGTAATTGATTGACAATCAGGCTTGTATTATTTTTCTTACCTTATTTTCTCGTGACTTTCACACTATAAATACACGACCCTCTTTCACAAGACACACACAAGAACACAATTAAAAACATACTTCATACTAAACAACTTCACAATTCTCTTCTGAAGGCATACTTAGAGTATTCTTGCTTCTTGTTTGCACTTTGGCTTTTTACAAGACTACTGCTCTCTCTTTACTTGTCTCTGTGAAACTGGTATGTCCTAAATTAATTTTTCAGCATCATCCCAATGTGTCTTATTTACAGTCCTTGTATCCATGTCCATTTTCTTTTTCTCTATAATGTTTAGCACTTAACTTAATATGCCTATATGCTACTGCCTGATTCTCTTTCTTGTGAACACTTGTTCCCTATCCCATTACCCCCCTGTGTGTTTGTGAGTGGGGACTTAGAACATGGCAACAAGAATTGTTGTCCATGAACTGAGTTTTGACCCCCCCTAGCCTCTAGTTAGGCCGAATAGTGTGCCAGTATGTCTCATTGCTGGGTATGCCCTTTGCCTGCTCTTTCTTTGTACCCTGTTTCTATTATGAACCCCCATACCCTATTCCCTATGTATGCTGAGTTAAAGTTCATGACCTGGCAGCACCCAAATTGCTGTCCAGGGCTGAACCCGACCTTCAATAGGTCCTAACTCCCCAATTTAAAGCTGACAGGCTGGTCAGGGGTGTGCCAGCATCCCAATTATTGGGCATGACCACCAGCCTGCCATGGCCTTCCCTGATCTCCCCCTATTGCACTTACACTTACTCCTTGACTCTAAGTTCTGCCCCCATCCTATAAGCCTTGCTTTGGGACCTTGAGCTCCCTCTGAACTTGGACATTTGAGGGCTGGCCCTTCCACACTGCACTATGATTCTGTAATGGTATTTGGGGTGTATGCATTGCCTAGAGTTCGTGAAGCTCCTTGGAACATTGACACATCCCGGATAAGAGAAAAGCTTTGAAAATCTGCTCATTGGAAATTGGTCTATTTCATGTATCAGACTAGGAGTCTGAATTAGGCTCTCCTTGGTTGGAATTTTAATTTTTGATGTAATTTACTTTTTCTGGATTCATTCAAGTTGTAATAACATTGTAATAACTATGGGGCGTATAGTAAAACGGGGAGGGTCTCTCATTTTATGCATGTGGGGTAGATATCATGCTTTAGGTTTTATTCCTGCAATCATATCATCTTCGTTTGTGTATCTGCATATTGATATCCTGCTTATAGGTCATTTCATTATACATTTAGAAATCATGTCTATAAGTTACTCACATGTACATTTAGAAATCATGTCTATAAGTTTATTCACATCTGCATTTAGAGATCATGTCCATAAGTCTATTCACGCCTGCATATAGAGACCATGACAATAGGGTTTTCTGCATTTCTGCACATCATTTATCACTAGGAAAATGTTTTGGAGGCCCAAATAACAAAATGCACTCTAGATACCATGTCTATAGGAATCCTGCACTCTTACAAATGTTTTAAAATCAATCACGCTTGGAGAGCATGCCTATAGAAATAACCAACTGAATCTGAATCGTCCATCTCGCTTGTAAGTCTAGAATCAGTGGTACAGTTGTTTTAAAATCTGCAGAACTTCTGTTTGTTTCTAAAATCAATAATCATCCTTAAAAAATAAGTACGCCTTCTGCATTGTTAGATATCATGATTACAGATCTCACCAAGGCAAGCCACTAGGTAATTAACTAACTACACCAGTCTTTAATAATTACAACCAGCAGGCAGGCCTAATTCGGACTTCTTATCTGAAAATATGTGATATTTCAGCCACCCTTCCTTCGTTAAGCATAATTAAAGACCTAACCAGTACCTGAAGTCATGCTATGTATTTGCATTTAAGTGAGGAGGCATGTCTGAGCCCTAATTGCTAATTGTCTCCCCCCTATTTGACTATATGTTTTGATTGTCGCCCAGATTATTATCCTTTCTCGAACTTCTGAAAAGCCCCAATTCGCTTCCCCTTAGGACTAGTAGTTCCAATGCCTCCGGAACTGATAGGATCGGGACAGGTAATAGCATGCAATAAGTGACGATACTATTCCGCGCTTTAATACCCTAACGGGGTGGGAAAGGGTAGCCATGGAGATGATGATCACGTGACAACATCACGCGTACGATTGGTTACCGGGTGTTGCGTGGATGATCCATGTATTTATACAAACCTAGGACCCCCTTTTCCTTTATTTAATTAATTTTAGCTTGTCAATTTTCAGAATTCTGCATTTCGTTTTAATCATTAAAATTCCCACTTTAATTTTCGCACTGTCCTTTCCTCTAAAATCTTCTGCTCATTCCCTTCCTTGTTTGATAATTTTTATTCATTACTTGATCCTAATTTTCTGCATTTAGACATTCTTGCCGATAACTAGGAAGTCACTTATTCAAATTTCAGCATGTTTAGTAACTTTTATGCATACCTACTTGCAGTCTTTATGTGAAATTGTCTTGTATGCTTATTTGCTTTAAAGTCACAATTTTTGCATGGTCGGGAACCACACTAGTGGATCTTGAGGGGTGCCTAACACCTTCCCCTCGAGATAATTTCTAGCCCTTACCCAAACTCTTGTTATTCAACTAAAACCCTTCTTAGTGTCCTAATGCACTTAATCATTAGGTGGCGACTCTTCACACTCCAAAGCCCAATTCCCAATAGGGAAGAGAGTTGTCCTCCCAAATGTCGTATACCCAATTTCGCCTTTTAAAGGAAAAGGGGGCTTCGACAGCATGGCGACTCCGCTGAGGAATTCTTTAGGATTTTACCATTTCATGTTATTTATGACTTCATGCTTCTTTACATGTCTTTACTTGTTTTTAAGTATTTATTCTTTCTTTTACTGCGAAACTGACTTGGCTCTTTGTTTTCTTTTCTTTAATGCTTTTACCGCTTTCTTTCAATACTGTTATAATTATGAGCAATTATTGTAATCGTTACTTTATGAACGTGCAAGTACATGACAATTTGTTAATTATTGTATTGCATTTTTTTCAACATAATATTCCACTCGTGCCAAACAAAAGACCCTTAGCAACGCTTGTAATGAGTGGTTGCGCCCTTCCGATATTATCATCCCTTAAATCCGTCAAAGGCATATTTGCGGTATAACCAGTCGATCAACGGTGTAGTCGACGGTTCCACGCCTTTCCCTCTTGAGTTGTCCGCTCAAGGGTACCTTGTCTAATACCCCATAGAAACCATTTCTCTTTAAAATTGTGCATGCATCATGGTCAAACTTAGCCGAGTCAGTTATGTTGTCCGCATAATGACTCTTTAAGATAGCCTTGTCCAAAGTCCACTGGGTTTCCTTGAAACCCAAACGGACGCTACCACGTTCTATGCATTTATTTGGAGAACTAAATGCTTTGTTATGCTAATTATTGACGTTAAATAGTCGAGTCCGGTGGGGGAAAGGGGTCTAACCTTTTGTTTTGCAGAAAATGAGGCACGAAGTCCCCAGATTCGGCATGGTCACCAACATCCACCCCAAGCTGTTGAATTGGTGGAAAGATTTGCACTCCAGTGATCAAGCTCTTGTCAGAAAATATCTAGGAAACCTACCTTCTCTCCTAGACATTCAGCCTAACAATAAGATCAAAGAAGCTGCAACTTTGTTTTGGGACTGTGATAGATCGGTGTGTCGCTTCGGGGACATAGAAATGACACCTTTACTTGAGGAAATAGGAGGGCTAGCTGGGATACCATGGGAAACTCCGAGTTTGCGAATGCCGGAAAATCGTAAGGGTAGGGGTTTTCTT
>NW_017676674.1:0-41065 GCF_001879085.1 Nicotiana attenuata
TGGGGCATATCCATCGAAGGGTCTTTGTCTTCATGTTCTGTTTCTTGGGGATGATAGTGTTTCTAATGAAGAAAGCAAGAATCCATACCAGGCTAGCTATGGTCACCAAAACTCTAATGGAATGAATTGATGGACAACCATTCAGTCTTGTGCCAATGATCATTACGGAAATATACCGAGCCCTAGAAAGGTGTCAACAAGGGGCCAAACACTTTGAGTGTTGTAATATGCTACTTCAACTATGGCTCGTGGAACATCTCCAAAGGGGTGAGTACCGACAGGAAATCCATCGAAGGGACTGGGACGATCATATCGCTTTCCATAACCCAAAGCGAATGAATTACATGCCCAATATGTTCGCCCAACCAGAGAATGCTAGAGAATGGGTCGAACTCTTTGATAACATGACTGAGGACCGAGTACAATGGATGTTCGAGTGGTTCCCTACTGAAGAATTCATCGTTCGATCCAGGGATGCGTCATTTCTAATACTGATCGGTCTGAGGGGGACCTACCCTTATGTCCCTCTCCGAGTTATGAGACAGGATGGCAGGAAGCAGGTTATACCAAGGGTCGACAAGATGAGTCACTTCCGGGCTGACTTCCAGAATGAAGATAGCCCTTACAGGTGCCAGGCTCAGCATATGTGGCATTGCAAAATTGTCTTGGGAAAGGACACCATTGAACCAGACAGATACCATGCTGGTTGTACCCCACACTATTCAGGCTGGCTGGAGGACAATCACAACGGTTTGGGTCAACCCGGGTTTGTTCGAGGTCACAGGATCATCGATGACAAGTACAACCAACTGCGTAAGAGGATTCGGGAATGTGAAAATGAGCACCGTGAAATACAAGAAGCCAATCAAAAACTAATCGAAGAATGGAAGGATATGGCTGTCAACGCCAACAAACAACTGGTCTGTTTAGAGCGGGGTATAGTGGAACTGGAAAAGAAGTTTCTGAAGAGGATCGAGGACTGCCAGAATGCTGAAGGAAACGAAGGTGGACACCTAGCCAGAGCCTACTTGCTGCTAGGACTTCGTGAGCTGGTGAAGCTGTTCGACGGAGCCAACAATGCTGAGTCTAGGGAAGGTTCTTCCGGGACCAAATAGATAGGAATTTCCATTTTCGCTTTATAAGATGTAATAAGGCCAATGGCCATTATTGACTTTTTCTTTCTTATTATTTAGTGTCGTTTTGGGATTCGTCTACCTTTTTATCAATAAAATGAGGCATTTAGCATTCTAAGTTCTCCAAATTAACTTGTCGCTAGGCCTACCTCGGGCACAACGAGGTCCCCAAAATTAGGACGCGCTTCATATTTCCTGCACTACGTGTTTAAATATTACAACATTTCCTTACGATCCTTACTGACTTATCACCTTTTGTTTTTACTTTTTCCCCCTCCCCAAAGGTTAGTTCGTTAACTCTGGCAACATCAGCATATTTTACAAGATCCAGGGGCCCTCCACCCACTCCTCCTCCTAGTCCTATCAGAAACAGGAACAAAGGAAAGATGGAAGATTTGAGCAACACCAAAAAAGAAAACTCAGTTAAGCGGGTAGAGATCACTCAGGGTACTCAGATTTCTAAGGAAAGTATGTCCCAACTCAAACAGAAACTGTTGAAATTTCAGGAGGAACTTAATCAAGTTCGGAACTTGGCAAGCTTGTCATTCTCCCTCACCACCCCAGATGTCAATTTTCCAAGCACTCAGGACCCCACACCTCCACAAAAACCACAAAACCATCCCGCTCCTCACCACTACTGCAATACTTGCCACACTCCCAACAATACTCCACTACTCATTCCGGAACCTTTGAACTCCACAAATGACCACTGATACACCCCACAACACCCCATCTACGTGGAGACTGTGCCACACTCCACCCAGCCCATCTCAAGCACACCCGAGTCCAATGATAAGGACTCGCTCATCAGAAATTTGGCCAAAGAGCTTAAAAGGTTGACCACCAGAATTCGAGGCGTTGAAGGCAGTAAAGGAATTGAGGGGCTAAATTATGAAGATCTATGCATACAGCTCGATGTCGAACTGCCCGAAGGGTACAAACCTCCCAAGTTCGAAATGTTTGATGGTACAGGGGATCCCAGGGTTCACTTGAGAACATACTGCGACAAGCTAGTTGGAGTAGGAAGAGACGAGAAGATCCGCATGATGCTTTTCATGAGGAGACTGAAAGGAGATGCTTTGTCTTGGTATATTAGCCAAGACCCGAAGAAGTGGTCGGACTGGGTAAGTATGGCGTCCGACTTCATGGATAGATTCAAGTTCAATATGGAAAATGCACTGGATATGTTTTACATTCAAAATTTGAAGAAGAAACCCACAGAAACATTCCGCGAGTATGCCACTCGTTGGAGATCAGAGGCTGCTAAGGTCCGACCTGCTTTAGAGGAAGAACAAATGAACAAGTTTTTCGTCTGGGCTCAGGACCCACAATATTATGAGAGGCTGATGCTGATTGAGAATCATAAATTTTCTGATATCATCAAGCTAGGAGAAAGGATCGAGGAAGGCATCAAGAGTGGTATGGTTACGAACTTTGAAGCCTTGCAGGCTACCAATAAGGCTTTACAATCTGGTGGAACGTCTAAGAAAAATGACGTAGGTGCTGTAATGGTTGCACAGAGGACCAAATCCCCTATCAAGTACCAAACATACCCAATACCTCCAATCACATATCAGCCTACCCCAAATTACCACGCACCCTCACCCACTTACCAAACTCCACCACCCGCTTATCAATCATCTCCCACATATCAGCTCACTTCACCCAAATACTCCCAACCAGCACATGTTTACCAAGCCTACAACACTCCACCATCCCACTATCAATCACCTCCCCCACATCAAAACTTCCCTAGACCCCGACCAAATTTCGACCGCAAACCTCCCAAACAGTATACCGCCATTGCCGAACCAATTTACCAGCTGTACAAAAGGCTCAAAGCTGCTAGTTATATCACCCCTATCCCTGCTATAACCCCTGAAAACCCTTCCCAATGGGTCAGCCCAAATAAAACTTGTGCATACCATTCTAGCATGAAAAGGCATACCATTAATGAATGCCGCTCCCTGAAGGATAAAATCCAGGCTTTGATTGACAACAAGATCATCGTGGCAAAGGAGCCTGCTCCGAATGTCCGCAATAACCCTCTACCAGACCACAAGGGTGGAGGTGTTCACATGATTGAAATAGAGGATGATTGGGATCCCAAGGGATCGATCGGTTTGATCGCAGAAGGTCACGATCCAAAGAAACCAACAATCACCCTTAATCCAATTGTAGTCCAGATTCAGCCTTCTGGAGATGCCGAGGTGAACATGTCCATACCACTTGAGCTTGAAACACCATCCTCCACGAAGACGCCAACACCAATTGAGGTCGAGTTTGGGTCCCCGAAGGCACCTGTACCATTTGAAGTTGCTGTATTACCTTCCAAAGCAAGGGTTCCCATTCCGGTAGCAATGACAGCCGTAACACCATTCCACACAAAAGCCATACCATGGGACTACACAGCCGAGGCCAGAAGGAAAGGGAAAGCCAAGTTCGGGGAAGCAGTTGTAGCACAGGGTATGACAAGAACCGGCAGGGTTTATACCCCGGAACACTTGGCTGAGTCGAGTAAGCATACCTCTGGTCGACAAACCATCACTGAAACTGGGCCTGACGATCTCTGGAGAAAGATACAAGCCAAAGAATGCTCAGTCATTGATCAGCTGAACAAAATACCGGCACAGGTTTCTATCCTTGCTTTGTTACAAAGTTCCGATGCACACAAGAATGCCTTGTTAAGAGTGCTGAGTGAGGCATATGTACCAAGTAACATCACCGGCGGAGAAATGGCTAACATGGTAGGCCAGGTATTGGAAAGTCACAAGATCACTTTCCACGAAGATGAGCTGCCGCCAGAGGGGTTGAGTCACAACAAGGCATTGCACCTATGCAGTGAGAAGATTATTTTATCACCAGGGTCCTGATCGACAGAGGATCCAGCCTCAACATTTGTCCGCTGGTAACACTCAGGAAATGGGCTGCATGAGATCAAGGATGGGGCCATCAACGTCAAAGCTTTCGACGGATCCCAAAGGTCTACTATTGGGGAAATTAGCTTGTGTTTGCAAATAGGGCCTACTTGGTTTGATGTTGATTTTCAAGTGATAGACGGGCCGGCATCTTACAATCTGTTGTTGGGACGATCATGGATTCATGTCGGCGGGGCCGTAGCATCAACACTATATCAGGAAGTGAAGTTTGAGTGGAACCACCAAGTGGTGATCATTCACGGCGACAGTAGCAATCCCATATGCAGTTGCCAGACCATCCCAGCAATTGGAGGAAGAAGAAGGATAGGCGGGGAGACTTACCACCACATCGAACGAGTCAACACCGTCGATAAAGATAAGTGGTGGGATAACAAAATTGAAAGCATATTGAACTGGAGCGGGTATAAACCTGGCAAAGGACTTGGCAAGAATCTCCAAGGGATCGCTAAGCCTATCAAGCTGAAGAAACATGGTACCACCTTCGGTCTGGGATATGAGTACACTTGGGAGGAGTTCAACCACTGGTCGCCACCATGGCGCGGTCCTTACTATCCATTGGAGCAGCTAATACCCCATTTGGAGCAGACCTTCCAACCGGCCGAGGTTATCTACGGGTCAGAAGAAGAAGAAACACTGGTAGCAGTAAGGAATTTGTTCCTGGAAGACGATAATATGGATTGTTGTGTCATTTTTTAGGAGGAGGGGAAGAAGGCCCTTCCATACAGGTTGTAAGCAGAGGAACACGCCTCGATAACTGGACTATTAGAACCACCAGAGCCCGGCGAGCCTCGGGGTAGCAAGGCTGAACAAGCATCATGCACTATTTTATTTTACTAGATTACTTTCCTTTCGCATTTTTATTTTTGCAAGAAAGAGCTCCAATGTTCAAAACATTTATGGAATTTACCAAAGCATTTCAATTCTCTTATAAATCTTACTCTTATTATTCTCTCTCATTACTTTACTTATACAGCATTACTATTACTTATCTTAATGAACCAATGACTGTGACATGCAACGAGACAACGCGACAAACGGACATAGATTCAGAAGAAGATGACATACCGGAAGAGATTGTCAAAGAAGTTGAGAATTTTGAGAACAGACCTAAGTCCAACCTGGACAAGACTGAGATTGTTAACCTGGGAGATGCAGAAAACATCAAAGAAACACGAATCAGCGTTCATTTGTCACCATTAGAAAAGGAAGAATACACAGAGTTTCTAAAAGAGTACGAGGACATATTTGCCTGGTCGTACGACGACATGACTGGTCTAAGTACATCTATCGTGGCCCATAAACTGCCAACTAATCCAACATGCCCGCCGATAAAGCAGAAGCTCAGGAAGTTCAAGCCAGACATGAGTTTGAAAATCAAGGAAGAGGTCACTAAGCAGGTCATAGCTAAGGTTCTCAGGGTAGTGGAGTATCCAACATAGTTAGCCAATATTGTGCCAGTACCGAAGAAGGACGGGAAGGTTAGAGTCTATGTCGACTATCGGGATCTCAACCGGGCTAGCCCGAAAGACGACTTCCCCTTGCCAAACATACACATCTTGATTGACAATTGCGCCAAGCAAGAGTTGCAATAATTTGTAGATTGTTTCGCTGGTTATCATCATATCTGGATGGATGAAGAAGATGCTGAGAAAATGGCTTTCATTATGCCGTGGGAAATGTACTGCTACAAGATGATGCCGTTTGGTTTAAATAATGCAGGGGCCACCTACATGAGGGCCATGACTACCATTTTTCATGATATGATAAACAAGGAAATCGAAGTATACGTGGATGATGTCATCATCAAATCCAAGAGAGCCATTGATCACATAGAAGATCTGAGGAAGTTTTTTAACCGATTGCGAAGGTACAACCTGAAACTGAATCCCGCAAAGTGTGCATTCGGGGTTCCGGCTGGAAAATTGCTTGGGTTCATTGTGAGTCGTCGGAGAATAGAACTGGATCCATCGAAGATCAAAGCCATTCAAGAATTGCCACCGCCAAAGAACAAGAAAGAAGTAATGAGTTTCTTCGGGAGACTTAATTACATCAGTCAGTTCATAGCACAATGTACCGTTATCTGTGAGCCAATCTTCAAGATGTTGAAGAAGGACGCCGCTACCAAATGGACTGATGATCGCCAAAAGGCCTTCGACAGAATCAAGGAGTAATTGTCAACACCGCCAGTTTTGGTCCCGCCTGAACCAGGTAAACCTCTGTTACTCTACATCGCAGTGTTAGATGGTGCCTTCGGTTGCATCCTGGGGTAGCATGATGAGACATGAAAGAAAGAACAGGACATTTACTACCTCAGCAAAAAGTTCACTCCGTACGAGGCCCGGTATTCTTTGTTAGAACGCATCTGCTGTGCTTTAACTTGGGTAGCCCAGAAGCTGAGGCACTACTTCTATGCCTATACTACATACCTCATATCAAGGATGGATCCTTTGAAATACATCTTCCAGAAGCCCATGCCCACTGGCAAGCTCGACAAATGGCAGATCCTGTTGAGTGAATTTGATATTGTCTACGTAACTCAGAAAGCAGTCAAAGGACAAGCACTAGCGGATCACCTTGCTGAAAACCCTATGGATGGAGAATACAAGCCCCTATTAATCCTATTCCTGTGAAAATCCATAATCAGCCAGCTTATTATGCCCATGTTGAAGAAGAAGCAGACTGAAAGCCTTGGTTACATGATATCAAGGAAAATTTGGCAAAAGGAGAGTAACCAGAGCTTGAAAATCCTACTCAGAAACGCACACTTCGGAGATTGTCCAACAACTTCTTTCACAGCGGAGGAATCCTATATAGGAGGACTCCCGATTTGGGATTACTGAGGTGCGTCGACGCAAAGGTAGCATCCAAGCTACTAGAGGAAATTCATGCTGGGACCTGCAGTCCGCATATGAATGGTTTTGTCTTAGCAAAGAAGATACTCTAAGCTGGTTACTTTTGGATGACTATGGAAACGGACTGCATACAGTATGTCCGAAAATGTCACCGCTATCAAGTACATGCAGATATGATAAAGGTACCTCCAAATGAGCTTAATGCAACAAGCTCACCATGGCCGTTCGCCGCTTGGGGAATGGATGTTATTGGACCAATCGAACCTGCCGCTTCCAACGGGCACAGGTTTATCCTAGTGGCAATCGATTATTTCACCAAATTGGTCGAAGCATCATCTTACAAAGCAGTAACCAAGAAAGTTGTGGCAGACTTCGTCCGTGACCGTATTGTTTGTCGATTCGGGATTCCAGAATCGATCATTACTGATAATGGCTCAAACCTCAATAGTGACTTAATGAAAGCTATGTGTGAAACCTTCAAGATCAAACACAAGAACTCTACAGCCTACAGACCGCAGATGAACGGAGCCGTAGAGGCCGCCAACAAGAACTTTAAGAAGATATTGAGAAAAATGGTAAAGAAGCATAAGCAGTGGCATGAGAAGCCAAGACGGTTCACACCGGGACAGCTGGTGTTAAAGAAAATTTTTCCGCATCAAGATGAAGCCAAAGGGAAGTTCTCTCCTAATTGGCAGGGTCCATAAATGGTTCATCGGGTTCTGACGGGAGGAGCCCTGATACTTGCAGAAATGGATGAAGAAATTTGGCCAAAACCAATCAATTCGGATGCAGTCAAGTGCTACTATGTGTAACCATTTATGATTTCCTTATGTAATTTGAACTACGTCTGACCTGATTCCCGTTTAAGAGGGGATACGTAGGCAGCCTTATGGGTTCGGTCACAATTCAATAAAATTTTCATTTCCCCGCAAATTGGAAACTAGGGCAGAATTTTGAGGAGGACCCTCAAAATTCCGAAGTAACTTCGACCGATCATCGCAAGCAGCCGTCAGAAGTATTAACCCATTAAACTGGGGCAGAATTTTGAGGAGGACCCTCAAAATTCCGGAACGAGAGAGGTTGCAATGTCCTGAACCACATCACAGTCGTCGGTTCATCTAAAAAAAGAACTATTTCTTGAATATATACCTATGTCATATCTTTAACAAATTCATGCATATTTATTGAAATCGCTTTGTTCAGCAACGCTACCCCATGATACATACCGTGACATCAGATCAGAGCCGAGCAGATCAAGCAAAGTTAGCGGGGACACGAACTAACCTTTCCCTTTTACAAAACTCACGATTTTCTTTGGATGCAGGCACCCAAGTCGCAAAATCATCGAATATATTATACACTCACACTGTTCAGGAATACAACTCTCAGAACCGTCACACCTATTCACAGTTGCTATCCGCACGCAATATCCCCACCAGACACAATATCACAATCAGCTATCAACTATCAGCTAAGAAAATTTTATTACTATTCGCCTTTCATCTCTTGCATAAGACTACCATTCTGCCTTTCGAGACTAAGCTCTGTCTCCATCTGCATTCTTGCATTGCATAAGGCTACCATTCTGCCTTTCGAGACTAAGCTCTGTCTCCATCTGCATTCTTGCTTTGCATAAGGCTACCATTCTGCCTTCCGAGGTTAAGCTCTACCTCCATCTGCATTCTTGCATTGCATAAGGCTACCATTCTGCCTTCCGAGGTTAAGCTCTACCTCCATCTGCATTTCCTGCAATGTATAAGGCTACCATTCTACCTTCCGAGACTAAGCACTATCTCCATTTGCACGGCTGAAATATCGCCAGTTTATTTACATCTTGCATGGCTGAAAGAACGCCACTTTATTTACATCTTGCATGGCTGAAATATCGCCACGTTATTTACATCTTGCATGGCTGAAATATCGCCACTTTACTTACATCTTGCATGGCTGAAATATCGCCACTTTATTTACATCTTGCATGGCTGAAATATCGCCACTTTACTTAGATCTTGCATGGCTGAAATATCGCCACTTTATTTTCATCTTGCACCGGCTGAAAGATCACCACTTTATTTACTTCTTGCATGGGCTGAAAGATCGCCACTTATTGCATTTCATGGGCTGAAAGATCGCCAATCTATCCAAAGGCGTCATCGTTCGGAGGCACCATTTTCATAGCCCGAGAACACCATGCCATGGCCTGAGGACCCCTTTTAATCTCTGGCATATCATTATTCAAAGGCATCATAGTTCGGAGGCACCATTCTCATAGACTGAGAGCATCATTTCATGGCCTGCGAATCCTTTAATATATGTTTCATGGCCCAGGACATCATGGTCTAAGGACGTCATCCTAACCGTCCAAAGACAACATTCATAGTCCAACGGGAACTTGCATCATGTTTAAATTTATGCATGATATACGTTTGTATTGTTTATTTGCAGGTAAACCGACAAGTAACGGCCATCTCAGCAGGAGCGGTCTCGCTCCGGTTCCCGCAGCCCTATTAGACTTTAACCATCCTAAATATCGTGTCCATTCTTGAAAAATCTCCATCGGCATACTCCGCCGACGGATCCTGAACTACATATGGCCTGATTCCTGTAAGACCAGGGATATGTAGGCAACTCAGGAGCCAGAGCATGATCAACCTATTCAAACCATTTCACTCGGTCAAAATTGGCCATCATGTCTTTACCCGACAACTCTTTCATCCTTCCCGGGTAAAGAGGGGCAGCTGTTGATACCCAATTTTTCCCTGTATATTTTTGTATGCAAAATAATTTCAAAATAGTATATATATGCATATATAAGTGTGTCCAAATATTTTAGTATTTTTTCTAATTTTTAAAAGTAATTTTTAAAAACCCTAACTTTATTGTCCCTATTTTAACTAGTACAAAACTAATAATTATTCCAACGATTATTATTTTTGGTGAATAACTTATTTTATTCTCATATTTATACCAAAATGTAGCTAGGGTAATTTCATTACATTTTTACTAATTTATTTGGTATTTTAAAAGCCAAATTGCATATAATTGCAATTTTAGCCTATTTTCAGAATTAACAGCATTTTATAATTATGAAANTTATTCCCAAGATTATTATTTTGGTGATTCACTTATTTATCCTCATATTTATACCAAAATATAGCTAAGGTAATTTTTATACATTTTTACAAAATATTTGGTATTATAAAAGCTAAATTGCATATAATTGCAATTTTAGCCTATTTTAAGATCTAATAGCATTTTACAATTATGAAGTTGGTTCCAATATCTTTAAATTAATATTTATATATTTATTAATAGATTTAGCACCTAAATTTATTTTCAGAATTCATTTTACTATTTTTATAAAATAAAAAGGGGAAAAGTGGCTATTTAAAGTCTGGCCCCATTTTGTTTCAATTGTAGCCCAAATTAATTTTCCCAATTTCAGACCCCAAACGGACCGGCCCAATTTCTAAATTACCCGCCCCTAACCCAGCTAATCTAACCCGCCCCTGACCAAGCTAATCTAACCCGCCCGGCCTCCCCTTTCGATCCAAGCCGTTGATCATTTTATTCGACGGCCACAATCATTCCTTTCCTTGTTAATTTTACAAATTCCCAACCCTAAAATCACTTCCCTTAACCCGCCGCCTCTGAAATCCTTTCCTCTCTCAGACTCTCTCGAAACCCTAGCCCCTCTCACCGTCTTCTACCTTAAACTCACCGGGATCCATGGCTTCCCAGGCCATGAGAACCCCACGCTCACCTCCCTGTGCTCTTATACACTTGATACTTGGAGATTCGAGGCCTGACCTCGAAGGTCTTCACTCAATCTTTGCAAATTCAAGGTTCTACGGCCATCTCCGGCCTTGCTCCGGCGTACAATGGTGTTTTGAGCCTGGTTCTGACTTATCCGACTCAGATCGGACCTTTTCCAAGCCTTTCTCATTCTAGGGTTCTTCTGAAACCCTGACTATTCGAGGTTCCCTCCGATTTTTCTTAGATCTGTCATGTATCTATGCTCTACTTGGGTTTTTAAACGATTTCCCCAACTTTTCTTTCAAAATTACTTTATCATCACTTCTTTTCGATTTAGGGTTTTCTGAAATGCTTATGACTTTTCTTCCCCTTTTCCTTGTGTGTATTTGTTTGCTATTGCTTTCATATGTTTCCTTTTACCACGCATGTTCTTCTGTGCTTCTATTTTTTTTGTTTTCCTACTGTGTTTCTATACCATGCTCACATGTTTATCTCACTATGTTTTCCTATATGCTCTTTTGCTATACTTTTCCAGTGTTCTTGTGTTCTCCTACTGTAGTTCTTTTACTAAGTTCTTAAGTCTCTTTGTTTGCCTTCCGCTGAACCATGTTGAGTTTCTAAAAAAGACCTTCTTAAAACAGGTTTTTTCTACTGCGTTCTTAGGTTTTAGTATTTCTCTCTTCTGAACCCTGTTTAAGTCCCTTCTGAAAGGTTTTTTCTTAAACATGTTTCTTCTACTATCATGTTGTTCTCTCATTGTGCTTTGAGTTAGTTCCTTCACTCTGTTTTCTTTGAATTTTTTCTATTATATTTGCTTGTCTTCTCATGAGATTCTGAAAAGAAATCTCTGAGCCTGTTCCCTCCTCATCTCTGTATTTGACTCGAGGTGGAAACCCTAGAATTTGGGGTTTTCGCCGAGTTTGGTCATGTGATTGAACTAGGGTTCTGTTTGAAAACCGTTGACTCTTTCAGACTAATCTCTGAGCCTGCAAACTGAGTTTGGACTCCCTTGTTTTCATGTAATTCTGACTTCTCTGGAGTTTTCACTAGCCTTACAATGGCATGACAAATTTCTTCATGTTTTAACGTGTCTGTATGCCTTTATATGTGATGAATCTTTCTTCAAAAAAGGGTTTTCCAACTTGTGATTGATTCTGAATTCCTTTTAATAGGTCTAATTGATTTGTTACTGATTTTCCTTCAGTTAAAATCTTTCCATCTTTCTGACTTGGTTCATTCATACAAAATTTTCGACTTATGATTTTCTTGGCTTCAATTGATTTCCTTTCCTTAAATTGTACAACCGTGTACTGCCAAGATCTTGTCCTTAAATAAACCTCCATGTATTTACCCCTCTTGTACTACTTTGAAAAGTGTTTGATTAATCTCTTTCCTTAA
This sequence comes from Nicotiana attenuata, assembly GCF_001879085.1. Lineage (NCBI taxonomy): Eukaryota > Viridiplantae > Streptophyta > Magnoliopsida > Solanales > Solanaceae > Nicotiana > Nicotiana attenuata. Next base: position 12,079 of record NW_017676674.1, read on the forward strand.
TTAGTTTTACCCGTTTGAAATCAGAATCCCTTAATTTAAAGGGAAACCTTGTGTAATTGATTTTCAAAACTATTTTCTTACCTATTTCTGCTGCTTTCTACACTATAAAAGGGGCACGACCCTTTTTACACTTTCGACACACCACACACACACTTCAACTTCACACTTTACAATCTCACAAAACTCATACTTGGAGTATTCTTGCTTCTTGTCTGCACTTTGACTTTACAAGACTACTGCTTTCTTTTGCTTGTTTCCTTGAGACTGGTATGTTCTAGTTTTGGTTTCAGCATTATCCCAATGTGTTTACTTACAGCATTTACATCCATGTCTACTTTACTGTCTATATGGAGTTAAATGTCAACTAGCATGTTAATTTCCTTTCATTTGTTTCTGCTGTGAATCCCTGCACCTTGTTTCCCTCTATGTGCTTTGAGTTGTAGTTCAGAACATGGAAACATGCAAGTTATTGTTCATGTTTTGGACTTTGATCCCTTTGGGGATCCTAACTCCCAAAACAATATGTTCTAACAAGCTGGTGAGGTGTGCCAGCATTTCCTATTGCTAGGGTATGCCCACTAGCCTGTCTTTTGGCCACTTCCCTTTTCCCCTTTTAGGAATTCCTCTCTGCACTTACACTCACTTTTAGCTTCTAAGTTCTGCCCCCCCTCCTGTGAGCCTTGCCTTGGGACTTGAGCTCCCTCTAAACTTGGACACTTGAGGGCTGGCCCTTCCACACTACTATGACTCAATCCTGTAATGTATTTGGGCTGTGAGCAACTGCCCGGGAGTCCATTTGAGGCTCTTAGGGAAACTCTGACACACCCCAAATGAAGAAAAAGGCCTTTTGAAATCGGATCTTGGAGTTGGTTCACTCATGTTTTCAGATAAGGAGCCTGAATCAGGCTCCCCTTGGTTGTACTTTTAATTTCTAATGTAATTCTGCTTTTCTTATTCCATTCCGGGCTGTAATAACTTTGTAATAAACTTTCGAGGATGTTTAGTGAAAAGGGAGGGGTGACTATGCACGAAAAGGGTAGATAACTTGCCTATAGGAATCTCTAATTTCAATGTCTTTCATATAGTTACCATGCCTATAAGATTTCTGCACTTTCATATAGTTACCATGCCTATAAGATTTCTGCACTTTCATATAGGTACCATGCCTATAAGATTTCTGCACTTTCATATAGTTACCATGCCTATAAGACATGCATTTTCAAGTAGTTATCATGCCTATAAGATTCCTGCATCTCATTTAGCTATCATGTCTATAAGAAACTCTGCATTCTCATTTAGATACCATGACTATAGGGATTTTGCACTTTCATGTAGATATTATGTCTATAGCTTCTGCACACGCACGTAGAGAATTTGCCTATAGGTCTTTTCTAATTCTTGCATACCCGATTTTCACTAGGCAAATGTGTTTATAGGGCTTAAGTAAAACAATGCAACACCTACATATTCATGCTACAGGATTTCTGCACTCTTCTATGTCTATAACAATGTTCTAAGTTGGCAAACACATAGAAACCATGCCTATAGGGGCTCTAACTCAAATCTGAATAGCCTCACTCTCTTATGACTCTAAAATTAGCAGTAATAATGCGTTACCAACAGCAGAACTCATGTTTTCTAAAATTCATTTTTATCGGAACTTCCCTTTAAATCAGCATGTAATCAGTTCATTTTCTTATTTCTGAAATCTGTAGACATCATGCCTATAGGTTTTCGTCTATCACTTAGGCAAGCCTTAGGGTAAAAGTTATAAACTGCAACAGTCTTTATTAACTACAACCAGCGGGCAGGTCTAATCCGGACTTCTTATCTGAAAATATGTGATAAATCAGCCTGCTTTAACTCTTTAAGTTTAATCAGACCTTAATTAGTACGTGCAAGACATGCTAAACTATATGCTTTCTCTGATCTAAGGAGGTCTGTTTGAGCCTTATGTGTTTGAATGCCTTTCCTATATTTGCTCTATGTGTTTTGATTGTCGCCCTAGAATTTTATCCTTTTAAATCTATAAAACCCCATACCCTTTCCCTTTAGGATTAGTAGTCCCAAATGCTTCCGGGACTGATAGGATTGGGGCGGGTAATAGCATGCAATAAGTGAAACGAGACCATTCCGCGTTTAATACCTTAACGGGGTGGGAAAGGGTAGATATGGATATGATGACCACGCGATAACACCACGTGTATAAGTGGTTACCGGGTGTTGTGTGGGGTGATCCATATTATTTATAAACCTAGGACCCCCCCCCCTTTTACTTGTTTATTTCATTGTTTATTTTCAAATTTCTCAAACTATTTTTTCTCTCAAAATTCAGCTTTTCTTTCGTTTCTTTTCACTCCATCTATTTGCAACCTTTATGTGAAAATCCCCTCTTATTCGAAGCCTTATTTGTCTATATGTTATTTGTACCCTAAAGTCACAACAATAGCTTGGCCGGGAACCACACTAGTGGATTCTAAGGGGTGCCTAACACCTTCCCCTTGGAATAATTTCAAGCCCTTACCCAATCTCTGGTTATCCAAACAAAACCTTCTTAGTGTCCTAATGCACTTTAATCATTAGGTGGCGACTCTTCACTTCTCTTAAACCCAATTCCCAAAAGGGAACGAGTTGTCCTCCCAAATGTCATAAACCCGATTTCGCTAGAAAAATGGGGCATCAACTGGCACAGGGTTCGAGACGACCAAAAGAAGTAGTCTCAATCCAGAATAAAAGAAAAAAGAAGAAAAGAAAAAGAAGTGAACTCGAAGTGCAAAAGCAGAGAAAAGCTGTGGAATGCTCAAGACGTGATTGAAGTTACACGCTTTGCATGTCCCGCCTTGATCCGAGAAGTTGAAAAGGAATGAACTAGCACCTGCAGCTAACAAGCGTCAAGATTCAGATCAGAGTTCGCATGAAGAACCAACCAAGACTCAAGATCAAGCTTCAGAAGACTCATAGATAGGAATCTTGTAACTCGTAGCTGGTAGGCTTAGTTAGTCTTTTTAATTTTGATTTTGATGTAATAACGGGACCGCGGACCGGAACCTCGACGGAACGGCACCTCAATCGGCTCTCCACCTCGGTATACTCCATCACTGTTCCTACTTCTGAACTACACGTAGCCTGATTCCTTTATAGCCAAGGATATGTAGGCAGCTCAGATACCAGGGCTCGGTCACATTCTCCTCTCTCTTAATTTTTGGTCTCTCTAAATAAGGGTCGGGTAAAAAAATCTGTCTCGTTGTTCTTTGTCTGAAAACTCTTCGCGTTTCTAGTCTAAAGAGGGGCAGCTGTAGACATGTAATTTTTGACCCTTCCTTAGATTTTACACATTTTAGTATTAAATATTTAGTTTAGGTCTAATATCGCTACATTAACTAATTTTGACTCTTTTACTTTATTTTGTCACAAAAATAAAAATTACAAAAATATTTTCTTTCATTTAGCTAATTGATATTTTTATTTAGTTACTTTTAGTTTATCTACCTTTCATAAAAAAAAATATACAAAAATTGTTTCACTTTTAGTATTTAGTTTTATATTAGTTTATTTTAATTAAAAGTGATTTTTTACAATTTATAGATATATTGTATTATTTGGTCTTCTTAGCCTAAATTCAAACCCAAAAGACATGGTCCAATCCAATTTTCTAAATCCAAACCCAATTACCCTTAGCCCAAATAACCTTAGCCCATTACCCCATCCTTAACCCTAGACCCCTTCCTATAAATAGACACATTAGATCTAATTTTGGAGAGAGAGAAAAGATACAGCAGCTGCCAAACCTAGAGCTTCTGCCGTGGAAATCAAATAAAAAACAACAGCCTTTTCCCCCTTGGAGATCCTTTGGATCTTCCTTCTTGCAAAATAAAAAAGAGAGACACACAAAAAAAAAAAGAGAAACAAAATGACACGAGGGAAGTGAGAAACAGAGAAACGAGAAATTAGGTTTCAAAAAGGAAAACAAAATCCTTCCCCTATCAATGCCGCTCCTTCTTCTAATCTTCAACACGCGAAGCCACTGTCCAAATTAAGCCGAGTCAGTGGAGCTCATTCGAGGTTGCCGGCGTGGTCTTGTTGATGAACCGTTCCATTCAATTTCGTCGACATGTTCTTCCGTCACATTGTAAACCAGCAGAAAGCTTTGTGATAAATTGAAAGCTATAAAAGGTCCCCTTCTCCCTTTAATTAATTCTTTCATTTTGTTCCCATTAGTTTTGAGTAAAGTTCAGTTGATTCATTGTGTTAGCATAAATTTTTTTATTATGTTAATTAGCTAATTGATCGTCTAGATAATTATTTACAATTTAAATCCATACCATGGTATATGCGGTGTTTCTATTTTGAGCATGTATCTTTGAGTTATGTATTATTTTATCATTAGTTTAATTTGTAAAAGTTTGGAAAAGAAAGCTCTAAGGAATCTTATTAAGTCAAATGGGCCGATATGATTTGCTGCATATGGTTTGGGCTTACTTTGTCAAGAACGATAAACGGGTTATATGTGTTTGAGAAGAATTCATGTGATATCTTTAAGTTATCATTCCATAACTATGACATCACAATAATCTCCAAGTAGTTTAAGAATTAACCGTGAACATCCGTAGTTTGCTTTAATTGAGTAAAATCTTTTGAAATAAATTGAGGCGTGCCATCAACAAATAAAATCCATAACCCATGGCCCTCACATTAACACCAACTAGTGTGAAAGATACTTTGAACATTCATAACTAGTGTAGAAAAATACTTTGAACATTCGTAGTTTGCTTTAAGCACGTTTTATATAAATTATCGTGACTATGGGTACGTTTCCTGTGGCATAGTCATGATACCTAATTCACAAATTCGGGTGTGCATTTCATGTGACCCGATCATAACAACTTTGAACATTAATAAAGTCAACATATCGTGAATCACGGGTGCATTTCATGTAGCGTGGTTTTCAATGTGTCCCAAAGCGGCAAGTGTACGACAATCGTAACTTGTTCAAGAAATAATTCCATAAATCCTAAAAGCAGTTTAAAATAATTAAAAGCGGTTATAAACTTAAAAATGCACTAGGTTTAAAACATGTAGTAAATCAGATAACTAGGCCAATTATTAATAGTTTAAGCGACCGTGCTCGAACCACGGAACCCGGAAATGCCTAACACCTTCTCCCGGGTTAACAGAATTCCTTATCTAGAATTTCTGGTTTCGAAGACTTTTAAATAAAGTCAATTTTTCTCGATTTGAGATTTTAAAATAAACCGGTGACTTGGGATACCATAATAAATATCCCAAGTGGCGACTCTGAAAAATAAATAAAATAATCCCATTTCGATTAATGTCACTTTAATTGGAAAAACTCCCTTGTATCCCTCTCGGATGGGTAAAAAGGAGGTGTGACAGAGTTTGACTTACATAATAAACAGGGAATTGCGTACCTTGCTCTTCTCGAACCAGGACACCACTTACCGTGATCTCTGAGACTGCCAAGTATAAGTAGAGTTTTTCATCTGCCTTTGGAGTATGAAGCAATGGTGGGCTCGAGAGGTATCACTTCAATTCCTCTAACGCCTGTTGGCATTCCGGGGTCCAGGCGAAATCGTTCTTCTTTTGGAGTAGAGAGAAGAATTTATGACTCCGATCTCAAGATGAATCGGCCTAAGGCAGCTATCTACCCTATCAGCCTTTGCACGGCTTTAACGCTGTCCATGATAGTGATGTCTTCGATAGCCTTGATTTTATCGGGGTTGATCTCGATTCCGGATTTGACACCATGAAGACAAGGAACTTGCCCGAACCGACCCCGAAAATGCATTTCTCGAGGTTGAACTTCATGTTGTATTTTCTCAGTATCTTGAATGTTTTCTACAAATATGTCAAATGGCCCTCTGCCCGCAGGGACTTAACTTGCATGCCATCAATATACACTTCCATTGACTTACCTATCTGTTCTCTGAACATTTTATTTACTAGGCATTGGTAGGTAGCTCCTGCGTTTTTTAGCCCGAAGGGCATTACATTATAACAATATGTTCCATACTTGGTGATAAATGAAGTCTTTTCTTGGTCTTCCGGGCTCATTTGTATTTGATTGTACCCGGAATAGGCATCGAGAAAACTAAGGATCTCATGGCCGACCGTGGTGTCGATCATGCGATCGATGTCAGGCAGCGGAAAAGAATATTTGGGACATGCCTTAATTAGATCCTTATAATCTACACACATCCTACGTTTGTTCCTTTTTTAAGAGCTACGACTACATTGGCTAACCATTCGGGATACTTCTGTAAAGCCTCGTAAAATTCTTCCTAAAAACCGGAATATCATGGTGCCAAGTTAGGATTATGTGTTAGAATATCGAGAAAACTAAGGATCTCGTGGCCGACCGTGGCGTCGATCATGCAATCTATGTCAGGCAGTGGAAAAGAATCTTTGGGACATGCCTTAATTAAATCCTTATAATCTACACACATCCTAAGTTTGTTCCTTTTTTAGGAACTACGACTGCATTGTCTAACCATTCGGGATACTTTTGTAAGGCCCGTAAGATTCTTCCTAAAAACCGAAATATCGTGGTGCCAAGTTAGGATTATGTGTTAGAAATTGTTGAAATTTTGGATTGAACTGTGCATTAAAAAGTTAAAGGAAAATGTTCGCAGAAGTATGCATTTCTACGGCTCATTATGCGGCTGCATAATCACTCTGGGCGGGCCGCATAATGGCCGCAGAGTGGGCAGTCTTTTGGGGTAATATTTGATATCATTTTGCGGCCCCATTATACGATCGCATACCTATTTCGCGGGCCGCACGTTGATCACATATTCACCTTTGAGATTTGTATGTGGGAGTTATGCGGTGCATTATGCTGTCGCAGAACAGGTCTGCGGACCACAAACTTGTCGTAGACCGAGGCAGAAAAATTCCATGCGTTGAGGTCAATTAAGCAACCCATTTACGGACCGCAGAAGCATTATGCAATCGCATATGCGACTGTAGAACTGTGTCGGGGCTCCTACCTTCTATTAAACCCGACCCCATTCCGTTAAATCACCCATTTTAGACCATTTTAAGCACATTTTCTGATACTTCTAGGGTGAGAGAGAGAGAGAGAGTCCTAAGCATTGTAGGAATTAAGGAAAGCTCAATTGAAGTATGTATGGCTAAAACACCTTCTTCTTAGAATCGAACCCCTGGTGTTCGTGTAATTGGTGTAAGTCCCTAAATTGATCATACTATAATTGTTGCCCTAATGTGTTGTGTTGAAAGATTTATGTTCAATTATTGTTCTAAATGTTTATCATGTCGTCATGCTATTCGAGAATGTGTTTAAAATTTGGAATATATGTGTTGAGAAGGGTCAAGAATACATGTCAAGAATTGAATAAAGCTTGCTGTGCTAATTTATATGTAAAGCCTATGTGTGATTAAGATTTTCCATGCTTTCCCCTTATGTATGCAATGCCTCATATGATATGCCTTATTGATGTGAATGATTATGTTATTCGAACGTATAAGAAGGGAAACTTGAATTGTAAATACGGCCAAGTGCCAGGAACGATTTAATAAATGAGGCTACTCGTGCCATGTAATGAAAGATGGGAAAGAAATGTGAATTGAGATGAACGATTGCAAGGATGATGTCTCAAGTGAGATGGCCTAGCCGATCGGGCCGTGATCGGACACCATGCCACACACATGGTGGTAATTGTGCTGGATTGATTGATTGAAATTGTGGATATGGTTGATGTCTCAAATGAGATGACCTAGCCGATTGGGTCGAGATCGGACTCCGTGTAGGAACACAGTGGTATTATGGATTGTGGCACATGGCACTAAGATTATCAACTTAATAAGATGGAAATTTAACCGGAGACTTTGTGATCCTTACTTGATGTTTTTCGTATTTGTTTGAAGCTCTTATTATACATCATGACTGTTTCCTCTCTGTGTCATTGTTCATTCTATTAAGATTGATGTTTAGCTTTACATACTAGTACTATTCGATATTACTAACGTCCCTTTTGTCGGGGGCGCTACATTTTTTAATGGATGTAGGTGGTTCCATAGTCGACAGTGTTGATCGCAGCTAGTGGTGCATTGTCTTCATCTTCCCTGCAGACTTGGTGAGCCCCATTTCTTCCCGGGGCCATGTAGTACATCTTTTGTTTATATGCTTACCACGTTTTAAGGTATAGCCGGGGCTTGTTGCCGGCACTTTTGTAGCACTTTCTTTTGTATCTACTTAGAGGCTCCGTACACATTTATGTGGGTTGTATATGGGTATTGAAAAGGGTCAGTGTATTGTCGTGTTTTGAACCCTTGTTCCTTCAAATTACAAAGTGTATGAAATTTTGAAAACTTATTAATGATGTAAGAAATGAATCGATTTGGAAATGTTTGCAAAATCTTCTTACCGTATAATTGATAATAACCTATTCTCTTGATTCATATCTAGTTGGGTAGAAAGTGTCTAATGCGCTTGCTCAGTCGGGTTCACTCGGTTGAGCACCGGTCGCGCCTCCCGAGGTTGGGGCGTGACAACTTCACTTCCCGAATGGATCCTATTTTGAGAAGTTTAGTCACCTCGTCCTTTATGAATGCGTGCTTTACCTCGGATTAGGGCCTTCTCTTTTGTTTCACCGGTCTGAACTTTGGGTCCAGGCTTAGTCGATGTGTTGTTATCTCCGAGGGGATCCCTATCATGTCTAAGTGGGACCAAGCAAAACAATCTATGTTATCAATAAGAAATTGAATAAGCTTTTTCCGGAGTTCGGGGGTTAACCTCGTTCCCAGGTATACCTTTCACTCGGGCAGGTACTCGATCAATATAACCTGTTCCAACTCTTCGACCGTTGATTTGGTGGCGTCGGAATCTTCGGGAACAACAAAAGTTCCGGGGGTCAAAAAATCTTCCTCTTCCTCTTCCATTTCCTGCTTCTCCGATTCGGTCGAGGCTGGTGGCGGTGATTGCTATTTGGTTTCCTGTTTACCTTTGATGCTCGATCCTTCGGATGTTGATAGCGCCGATATCGGTATTACCTCATCGACCGCGTACATTTCTTTTGCAGCATACTGCTCCCCATACACTGTTTTTATCCCGTCTGACGTCGGGAATTTCATCATTTGGTGAAGAGTCGAATGAACTACCCTCATGTTGTGGATCCAAGGCCTCCCGAGAAGGGCATTGTATCTCATGTCGCCCTCGATTACGTGAAACTTGGTATCTTGGATAGTTCCAGCCACGTTCACCGGTAGGATAATCTCTCCTTTAGTTGTTTCACTGACCATATTGAAATCGTTCAAGACCCGAGCTGTGGGCACGATATGATTTTGTAAGACGAGTTGCTCCATGACCCTCGATCGGATGATTTTTGCCGAGCTACCTGGATCCACTAAAACACGCTTAACTTGAACTTTATTTAATAAGATAGAAATTACCAGAGTGTCATTGTGAGGCTGAGAAATTCCCTCTACCTCCTTGTCGTTGAATGATACTGTGCCTTCTGGCACATAGTCTCGGGTCCGTTTCTCCCTAGTAATTGATACCTTAGTGCGTTTGAACAAGGGCCCTTGTGGAATATCGACCCCTCCGACGATCATATGAATTACATGATGCGGCTCCTCCTGTTCAATTTTCATATTGGTGTCCCTTTCCCTGAAATGATTCTTGGCTCGATCACTTCGGAATTCTCGAAGGTGGCGCTCATTGAATAAACGGGCTACCTCCTCTCTCAATTGCCTGCAATCCTCAGTCATGTGACCATGCGTGCCATGATATTTACAAATTAGATTGGGGTTCCTTTGGGAAGGATCGGTCTGTATGGGCCTAGGCCATCTGGTATCTTAGATTCTTCCAATTGCCGATACAATGCCTCACACATCGACACTAAAATTATACTCCGACAATCGAGGTGCCTCTGTGGGGTCAGCGTACTTATCAAAATCATTTTTGCTCATGAGTCCCCGAGAATTATGTTCTCGATCGCTTTTCCAATCGTTCCGGGTGGAATTGCGTCCTGGACTATCGTTCCTGCGATCTGAGGTGTACGGTTGATATCGACTTTGTTAGATCTTGGCTCCCTGTCGATGTCCCACTGATTTTTGACGGCTGACTTGTTTGGGTGCATCGAATCGGAAGGAGCTCCTAATTGGCCCTGATCTTCGATCGGTACCGATTGTGTACATCTGCCCAAAGTTACAGCCGGATACTCGATCAGATTTTGCTTCGGTTGACGTGATGCTATCGAGCTTTGTTCATTCAATCCTTGAGTGAAAGCTTGAACGGACCAATCATTTGTGACCGGTGGCAACTATATGCGTTCCATTTGAAATCGGGATACAAACTCCCTCAACATTTCATTTTCCCTCTGTCTTACTTTGAAAAGGTCTGATTTCTTTGTCATAACCTTTATGGCTCCAGCACGTGCCTCTATGAAAAAGTCTGCCAACATGGCAAACGAGTCGATGGAATTTGGTGGTAGATTGTGGTACCAAATCATTGCTCCCTTCGATAGGGTTTCCCCGAACTTCTTCAATGAAATGGATTCGATCTCATCATCTTCAAAATCGTGACCCTTGATGATGCATGTGTATGAGGGGACATGCTCGTTGGGATCGGTGGTCCCATTGTATTTAGGTATATCCGGCATACGAAACTTCTTTGGAATGGGATTCGGAGCCACACAAATTTCTTTGAATCCATCCGTTTCAAGATTGGCGGTGCCCCAGTATCTGATCAACTCAGGAGTTGTATGTTTCCACTTTTTTATCATTAGCTTCGATTTTCTTCTCTCCTGACTCAATTCTTTTGGTGAGCTCCTCGAGCATTTTTATTATTACAGGATCGGTCCCCGATTCGTTACCATTCGACCTTTCTGGCACTCGGTACGACGAGTGATTTCTGGCTCGCCCCCACTCGGAGCTCTGTGTTGATTTTGTAGCTGAGCAATATCGGCTTGCTGAGCCTGTAGCATCTCGAATATCACTTGGAGACTGACTCCTCCGTCTCCTCTGCCCTATGTACCTTGGTCACCAGATCGGCCTTCTCTGCGTACACTCCCTTCGGGGTCCGCGCCTAGGTACTTATTTAATGCAACGTGTGAACTGATATCAACTGGATTGGCAACTGGTGCTCCCCCAAGATTAGCCTGTGGCACCTCGGCTCCTGGAGCAATTACATTGTTGTTTTCCCCGTGAAATCCGAGGCCATTGTCACCATGTGTGGGTGCATTTTGTGAGCTTGACATGTTTTAACCCGAGAGCAAAGATACTTGACAAGAACAAGCGTAAAATAATGTGTGTTATCAGAATTAGCACCGAACAATCACTATTATCCTTAGCCCCACGGTGGGCGCCAAACTGTTTACCCTCAAATTCGGATAATAATTAAACTTATATTGTGGTTTTAAGGATATGTGATTTCGTCCAATACCAATTGATAAGCAAGAAAGTAAATGAATAAATTAGAGAATAAAATAAATCAAACCAGTATGCTAGCCAGGTCTCGACCTCGACTCGGGATGGTCTCGAGGTGGAACAATAAGAAGAGTAAATGACAAAGCAACTCTGATGAACAGTAAGTGAAATAGCAGAAAAATAACGAGCGTATATATTTCTATTAGTGAACAATGACGATTACAAATGAGTGGGGTCCCTCTTTATACAATAGATGAGTCCTAAATAAGATACACTTCTAATTATAGTAGGAAATCATATTAACATCTGATTAACCACTGTGGATTGATCCATTCCGAGATTCACGCCACGATCCTCGACCAATCGCGGATATCTCGCCTTTTTCGCTATCAAGTTATACCGATGTCACTCGGAGTTTGTCTCTTTCTGGCCGCGATTGACGTCGACCTCGGTCCGAAAAGAGGCTTCGATTTCGGACCCGACATCCTAGCTCCTTGACGCGACTCTCCCATCTCGACCAAAGAATGAAATCGTAGCCCTGATTTCTACGTTATACAGTGTATAAAATTTACACTTCAGTAAGCAAAAATTAGACTTCTCTAGAATTATTATCGAGGAGACTAATCACTAGTAGTATCTAATAAGTATTCCCCAGAAAATAGAAATGCTTAATGTACGCATATTAATATAATATAATTTTATATTAAACATGATATTATGACATAATATAATTTAAATTAGCAAGAATAGTTGCGTATCTGTTTTAGCGATGGATTACCGAAGGACTAAGTCTTCCTTTTTGTTACTCATTCTTCAACATGGCATCGTCAATGGGACAAGCTACATATAGCACATGAAATAAAATAACTTTGACTGTGTAATTATATAAGGACTAGAGAGGCAATCTAACTGCGATTAATAAAACCCAGATGGATTCTCCATTACGGGCCTCGTCAGGTACGGTTGAGCTTACGCTCACCGCCACGCTAGATCCACCAAGCACATTAAGTACACGATATGGGAGGTCAAAAATATTTAATAATATAAGCCTATTTTTCTTATACTTAATTGACAACATAGCTCATATATCACATTTAGGGGTGGCAAGCGGACCGGTCGAATCGGATATGGGAGGTCGAAAATGAATAATACAAAAATAGATAAAATATTTCACTGCGCATATTTATTTCGGATAGAAAATGGGTTAACCGATGGATATATAAATACACATATTATCTATGGCTTCTTGAATGTGATCATTTTTGGGAAAAACTCTAGTCTTCCCAAATTTGAGCAATCCCCGATCTGAGTCTTTGCATAATATAAAAGTTAAACACATCGGTTATCCATTAGTATCTATTTTTAAGTGGATTATATGAATCTTATCGATAGTTGACCCATTTTTAAAAAGTTTATTATACAAACCCATTTTTAGTGGAAATATGGATAATAATTATTTATTTTATCTATTTTACCACCACTATTCACATTAATCATGAACAGGGGTGGCAAAATGGGTGTGTCGGGTAGGATACAGGCGGGTCGAAAACAATGCAAAAACGCATAAAATATTCGACTTGTCTCATATTTAATATGAATAGAAAATGATTAATCGGTGGATAATATGGATACTCATATTATCCATTGCTTCTTGAATGTAATCTTTTCTGGGAGAAGTTCTAGTCTCCCAGATCTGAAGAACCCCCAATTTGAATCGTTGTAAATTATAAAAGTTAAACACATTAGTTATCTATTAATATCAATTTTTTAAGTAGATAATATGAATCTTATTCATTCGTATAATTAAAGTTACTGCAGTAAAGTCGAAATTTAAAGATAAATCAGTCCCGGGTTATTGAACTTGTCGGCATCCGAAAAGGAGAGGAATTGGAGAATGGAGTCGGCCAAGCCACGAGATTAGAGGGGAGCGAAGATCTAGTCTAGCAAAAGAATAAACAGAGAGTGCCGGCGTCCATTTTGTCGCTGCTCTTACACTTAAGAATCGACAAGTGATCACAATACCAACCAGGTCTAGAAAGAATAAGTTAACGGGGTTCTTGTTCTTTGCTTCAGCAGTTTAGCTCCCTACCAATAGTACTTCTGCAATTTGGTTGGTGGAGGTGTTTTCCTGATTACCTTCTTTTTTTTTTTTTTTTGCCAATATACTGAGTTTTTCTTGTATTAATAGAATTTTACAATCAATATGTAGAAGAACAATTTTGTTTGACTTAAAATGTTGCGCCGAACAATATTTAAGCAAATCAATCAAATGTATAAAAAGGGATAAATCATAGCCAACCATAATTAATACCGAATTAAGAACTGAAGCAATAGGATAGCAGATGTAATAGAGATGACATTCAAGAGATTTTATTGATCATGAAAATTGGCCCCGCCTCTCCTTATAGAGGTTCAGGGAATAGTAATCCATTTTCTATCCTCCAGATCGATCCTGCCTTTTTAAGGAGAGGTTCAGGGAATCCGTTTATCTCTCCTCTTCCGGGGCTTCTTCTTTTTTTGGAGAAGGGATATTCTTTTCCTTTCTTGAGAGAGAGAGAGAGAGAAAGAGTACTAGAGCACACACAGAGCAAACGTAGTCAGAGTAAATGAAAATGACCTAAAAAAACTCTTAGAGCCCCCCCCCCCCCTAAAATAACTCTTTTCTTCCCTATTTATAGTTGGGGCCTCACGCCCATTGGGCCTTCTTTTGGTCGACCAGGTAGAGGGGGCGACCTCAACGCTTGCTTCGTATTTGATGCGAATTGGGCGAGGTCAGGTTCGCTGGTCATTGCTTTGGGGAGCGTACTTGAGACGGGGTCGATACCACGATGGTCGATCGGTCAGATTTTTGACCGATACAGTTAGTCCCTCCGTTCGTTGGGGTTGTACCCTATCGGCCTCGACGGACGGACTATGTAGCGGCATGGTCGTATTGGGAGTCTGGTTCGTATTCACTCTCTTAGTCACGCCATGAGTTTTGAAACAACAGAGGGTATTCGTCGATACTTTTCATACCGTCACGACAATTTCGAAGGTGAGACGGCGGCTGATAGATGGAACGTTGGTTTGTGCGAACAGTCCTGATGGCGCTTGACAGTCATTATGGCGCATGTTCCCGAGGGACCAAATTGTTTGCGTGACTGGCCAGCTTCTAATGACGACTGTTGGTCTCCGCGCTTGGGGAATTCGCGCCCTATAAATGGGTTAGACCTTGTACTTTGTCGTTCATACTTTCTTTTTGCCTGTTTTCGAGAGGGTCTCCGGAGTATTCACCCCTTGGGCATTTGAGCTCTTTCTTTGCCTCTTCTCTCACATTCTTCCTCTAATCTTCCTGTTTTTCCGATAAAGCTTCCCTCTTCCTCTCTGAGTTAACGATGGCGGGAACTTCTTCTCACGATAATCTTTCGGCCATCCCGCCGGCGACTAAGGGTCACGCTCCGGCGGAGGGGGATTTAGACCTGGCGGAGAACGAAGATGTTCCCTCAGTGGATGAGATCTTGTTCCGTGCGGGGAAGGTGGTGGAAGACTTCAGCGCCGACGGCGGCAGGGAGTACTCTGACATTGAATCACGTCGAGATAATACCTGCCGAGAAAAACGTCAGGGTGCAGATAGACCGACCTGGGTACTGCTCGTTCTACGCGTACCCTTTCATTGTGGGGTACACATTGCCGCTCCCGATGCTAGTGGTCGACTTTTGTCGCTACTATGAGGTGTGCCCCGCCTAGATATCTCCGTACTTGTATAAGCTCTTTCTCATGTTCATTAAATACGCGGAGCTGGCAAGTCGTGAAGTCACCCTGAGGCATGTGCTTAGCCTGTTCGCCCCCCCGAAGGATTCGAGGCACTATGATCCACGCGCGTCCTCGTAGGGTCAAGAGGGTTGGTGGTCGGTATGGACGACCGTACCAACCGCCGCTTTGCTGATAATTTCTTCTTCGTGCGGACCGAGCATCTCGTGGCGGATCCGACCGGCTTCCCGGCGGTGTGGAATTTCGCCCGTAAGTATCTGCTTTCGGTCGCCAGAATTCGTTTCGGTCTGTCTTCCCTTATTTCTTGTGTTACCTGTAGACTTATTTCTGATGTTCTGCAGCCGAGAAGGTGCCGCCGCCGCCCTTGGAGGGAATCCGGGAATGGGTAGAGGCCGTCCTGCCCCACACAGCGGGGGTTCGCACTTGGGCGTCGTTCCATCTGAAGTTCGGTCGTAGGCCCCTCACAGGTGAGATTGCTTTCTTACTTCCCGACCTCTTTTGTCCATTTCTCATTTCCTGAACTTTGTTCGTTGTGATCAGGGAGGGTTCGCAGAACCCGGGCCCCTCAGTTGGCGTTTCGTCGCCCGGGTGCGGTCGCTCGGCTTAGTGCTCCATCTGTAGCTCGTCCTTCATCGAGGGCGGCATCTGTGGAGTCGGTGGCTCTCACCAACCCAGCCCGAGCCGTGCCTCAGCATGAAGGCCCGTCCGGTACTGTTCGTCCGCGAGCTGAGTCGTCGTCGACCGGGGAGGAGGACGAGCCACCAAAGAGGCGGAGAGTGGGCTTCGAGATGGCTCCCCCAATGGTGATTAACTTGGATTCTCTTCCAGCGGGCCAGGAGGGAGGTGTTGTTGCAGAATCTGCTGCAGAAGCAGAACATACGGTTGGTGCTTTTCCTATGAGTTAGAGCCCAGAGGACTCCGCTGTTGCTGCACCTCGAACAGAAGTTCTTGCTGCGGATGCGACGAATGATCGGTCCTTGAAGACTACTGCCGCGACCTTGGTCGAGCCGCCGTCATCCTCGATAGGTCATGCCACACCGTCGGCGGAGGAGAGGGGGGAAACCGCGCTGGTGGACGAGTATGAGTCTGAGTCCGACCTGGACCCTGATGACGTTCGAATATTTGAAGAGGGCATCACCCATTCGGTGGTCAATGCGGGGGGGAGGGGAGGGGGGCGGCCCGCCTCGTTGATATTCCCGCAGATATGAACCTGTTGGCCCAGAGGGGTGAGTTGGTGGAGCAGTTCAACCTGCTGTGTTCCGAGGCTGAGAATGAGTCCCTGAGGGAGGTTCCGGACGTCGCCGTGAAGGAAGAGGTGACCGTAATGGGCTTGCGGGTATGTTATACTAGACTTTTAATCTGTTAGCCCTTTTGTATAGAGCGAACGTTTTTCTAACTACTCTTTATGTTTTGCAGTCGTATATACTAGAAGTGGAGAATATCCGCAGGGCCAACGTTCGGTCGAGGATCTTTTTACAGATGTTGGGGAAGTACCGTCGTTACCGCGATAGGTGCCGTGAGCTGCATGAGCGGTTGAGAAATGATCCTCGCAACCAGGCGTTGGGCGAGGAGTTGGAGCGGAAGGACCGTGAGCTATTGCAAGTGCTGCGCAGCAGGAGTGAGCTCGAGGAGCGAATTCGTCTCAAGGACGAGGAGCTCGAAGTGGGGAGGGGTGTCGCCGCCGAGTGCGAGTATCTGGAAGGCAAGGTGCGGGAACTAAAGCTGGAGATAGAGCAAAGCCGGGCCAGAATTGTTAAAATTGAGGCCGAGTGGGGAGCGAAGCTGGCCGCCCTAGAGGTTCAGGTTGCCGACCTGGAGCGTGCGGAGAGGGACGCATCAACTAGGGCGGCAGCCTTTGAGGCAGCTGTTCGCGTCCAGGAGTCTCAACGAGAGTCGGAGGGTGAGGCTGCGGCCCTTAGGGAGGCGAGGCTTGAGGACCAAATCGGCGAGATTGATCAGGAGGCCCAGGATTTGTCGGATCGGGTTGCTGAGGGCCATGGCTGGAACGGCTCGTGCCGGCGTTTCCCCCCAGACTCATGATCTTTGGGTCTATGCCGAAGCCCAGCTTGACATTTTTAAGAACCTGTTGGAGGAGGGCGTTGTGTCTGAGGAGGCTGTTGAGGTGGCACGCCAAAAAGCCCGCGAAATAAGAGCCAGCTGCGGATATGATGTGGGGACGCCCGAGACCGATGATGGTGCCCGTGGTGGCGATGATGATGTCCTTGATGGAGGTGAGGATGGCGATGGCGATACTGGCGCCGAGTGAGACGCCGAAAAATAATTTCATGTATTGATCTTTCCTTTGGTTAAGCCGATGGGCGTTTGTTTGTTTGTTGTTTCCTTTCTCTTTTTCTTTTAATTATTTGACTCTTCGGCCGGCCTGAACCGGATGTAAGCGGCGTTAGCCCGCGTTCCCGGTTCTATTAATAAAGGATCCTTTTTTCGCTATTTTGTTTGTGATGGCGTACTCTTTATCGATTTGCGATTCGGTTAAGGGCTGTAGGTGGTTGTTTTGGCCCGAGTGAGATCGAGTTATAATGCTCTGATGGCGAAGGCACTTAGCCGGAGTTCCAGTTCGAGCGAGGTTGAACTATACTGTTTTGGTGGCGAAGGTGCTTAGCCTGAGTCCCAGTTCGAGCGAGGTCGAACTGTACTATTTTGGTGGCGAAGGCGCTTAGCCTGAGTCCCAGTTCGAGCGAGGTCGAACTGTACTGTCGATGGCGAAGGCATTTAGTCAGCCAGTTCGAGCGAGGTCGAACTATACTGTTGATGGCGAGGGCATTTAGCCTGAGCCAGTTCGAGCGGGGTCGAACGGTACTGTCGATGGCGAAGGCACTTAGACTGAGTCCTAGTTCGAGCGAGGTCGAACTGTACTGTTGATGGCGAGGGCATTTAGCCTGAGCCAGTTCGAGCGAGGTCGAACGGTACTGTCGATGGCGAAGGCACTTAGACTGAGTCCCAGTTCGAGCGAGGTCGAACTCTACTGTTGATGGTAAAGGAATTTAGCCTGAGCCAGTTCGAGCGAGGTCGAACGGTACTGTCGATGGTGAAGGCACTTAGCCTGAGTCCCAGTTCGAGCGAGGTTGAACTGTACTGTTGATGGCAAAGGCATTTAGCCTGAGTCCCAGTTTGAGCGAGGTCGAACTGTCTGTCGATGGCGAAGGCACTTAGCCTGAGTCCCAGTTCGAGCGAGGTCGAACTGTACTGTTGATGGCGAAGGCATTTAGCTTGAGTCCCAGTTCGAGCGAGGTCGAACTGTACTGTTGATGGCGAAGGCATTTAGCCTGAGTCTCAGATCGAGCGAGGTCGAACGGTACTATTTCGATGGCGAAGGCACTTAGCCTGAGTCTCAGTTCGAGCGAGGTCGAACGGTACTATTTTGATGGCGAAGGCACTTAGTCTGAGTCCCAGTTCGAGCGAGGTTAAACTGTACTGTTGATGGCGAAGGCATTTAGCCTGAGTCCCAGTTCGAGCGAGGTCGAACTGTACTGTCGATGGCGAAGGCACTTAGCCTAGCCCAGTTCGAGCGGGGCCTGAGTCTCAGTTCGAGCGAGGTCGAACGGTACTATTTCGATGGCGAAGGCACTTAGCCTGAGTCCCAGTTCGAGCGAGGTCGAACTGTACTGTCGATGGCGAAGGCATTTAGCCTGAGTCCCAGTTCGAGCGAGGTCGAACTGTACTGTTGATGGCGAAGGCATTTAGCCTGAGTCCCAGTTCGAGCGAGGTCGAACTGTACTGTTGATGGCGAAGGCACTTAGCCTGAGTTCCAGTTCGAGCGAGGTCGAACTGTACTGTCGATGGCGAAGGCATTTAGCCTGAGTCCCAGTTCGAGCGAGGTCGAACTGTACTGTCGATGGCGAAGGCATTTAGCCTGAGTCCCAGTTCGAGCGAGGTCGAACTGTACTATTGATGGCGAAGGCATTTAGCCTGAGTCCTAGTTCGAGCGAGGTCGAACTGCACTGTTGATGGCGAAGGCAGTTAGCCTGAGTCCTAGTTAGAGCGAGGTCGAACTGTACTGTCGATGGCGAAGGCATTTAGCCTGAGTCCCAGTTCGAGTGAAGTCGAACTGCACATTTGATGGCGAAGGCACTTAGCTTGAGTCCCATTTCGAGCAAGGTCGAACTGTACCGTTGATGGCGAAGGCACTTAGCCTGAGTCCCAGTTCGAGTCGAACTGTACTGTCGATGGCGAAGGCGTTTAGCCTGAGTCCCAGTTCGAGCGAGGTCGAACTGTACTGTCGATGGTGAAGGAGTTTAGCTTGAGTCCCAGTTCGAGCGAGGTCGAACTGCACTATTTTAATGGCGAAGGCGTTTAGCCTGAGTCCCAGTTTGAGCGAGGTCGAACTGTACTGTCGATGGCGAAGGCGTTTAGCCTGAGTCCCAGTTCGAGCGAGGTCGAACTGCACTGTTGATGGCGAAGGCACTTAGCTTGAGTCCCAGTTCGAGCGAGGTCGAACTGTACTATTTCGATGGCGAAGGCACTTAGCCTGAGTCCCAGTTCGAGCGAGGTCGAACGGTACTATTTCGATGGCGAAGGCACTTAGCCTGAATCCCAGTTCGAGCGAGGTCGAACTGAACTGTTGATGGCGAAGGCACTTAGCCTGAGTCCCAGTTCGAGCGAGGTCGAACTGCACTATTGATGGTGAAGGCACTTAGCCTGAGTCCCAGTTCGAGCGAGGTCGAACTGTACTGTCGATGGCGAAGGCATTTAGCCTGATTCCCAGTTTGAGCGAGGTCGAACTGTACTGTTGATGGCGAAGGCATTTAGCCTGAGTCCCAGTTCGAGCGAGGTCGAACTGTACTGTTTTGGTGGCAAAGGCGCATAGCCTGAGTCCCAGTTCGAGCGAGGTCGAACTGTACTATCGATGGCGAAGGCATTTAGCCTGAGTCCCCGTTCGAGCGAGGTCGAACTGTACTGTCGATGGCTAAGGCGTTTAGCCTGAGTCCCAGTTCGAGCGAGGTCGAACTGTACTGTCGATGGCAAAGGCGTTTAGCTTGAGTCCCAGCTCGAACGAGGTCGAACGGTACTATCGATGGCGAAGGCATTTAGCTTGAGTCCCAGTTCGAGCGAGGTCGAACTGCTCTGTTGATGGCGAAGGTACTTAGCCTGAGTCCCAGTTTGAGAAAGGTCGAACTGTACTGTCGATGGCGAAGACGTTTAGCCTGAGTCCCACTTCGAGCGAGGTCGAACTGCACTGTTGATGGCGAAGGCACTTAGCCTGAGTCCCAGTTCGAGCGAGGTCGAACTGTACTGGTGATGGCGAAGGCATTTAGCCTGAGTCCCAGTTCGAGCGAGGTCGAACTGTACTGTCGATGGCGAAGGCATTTAGCCTGAGTCCCAGTTCGAGCGAGGTCGAACTGCACTGTTGATGGCGAAGGCACTTAGCCTGAGTCCCAGTTCGAGTCGAACTGTACTATCGATGGCGAAGGCGTTAAGCTTGAGTCCCAGTTCGAGCGAGGTCGAACTGTACTGTCGAGATGGCGAAGGCACTTAGTTTGAGTCCCAGTTCGAGCGAGGTCGAACTGTACTGTTGATGGCGAAGGCACTTAGCCTGAGTCCCAGTTCGAGCGAGGTCGAACTGTACTGTCGATGGCGAAGGCGTTTAGATTGAGTCCCAGTTCGAGCGAGGTCGAACTGTACTGTCGATGGTGAAGGAGTTTAGCCTGATTCCCAGTTCGAGCGAGGTTGAACTGCACTGTTTTAATGGCGAAGGCGTTTAGACTGAGTCCCAGTTCGAGCGAGGTCGAACTGCACTGTTGATGGCAAAGACACTTAGCCTGAGTTCCAGTTCGAGCGAGGTCGAACTGTACTGTTTTGATGGCAAAGGCGTTTAGCTTGAGTCCCAGTTCGAGCGAGGTCGAACTGCACTGGTTATGGCGAAGGCACTTAGCCTGAGTCCCAATTCAAGCGAGGTCGAACTGTACTGTCGATGGCGAAGGCGTTTAGCCTGAGTCCCAGTTCGAGCGAGGTCGAACTGTACTGTCGATGGGGTAGGAGTTTAGCCTGAGTCCCAGTTCGAGCGAGGTCGAACTGCACTGTTTTAATGGCGAAGGCGTTTAGACTGAGTCCCAGTTAGAGCGAGGTCGAACTGCACTATTTTAATGGCGAAGGCGTTTAGCCTGAGTCCCAGTTCGAGCGAGGTCGAACTGCACTGTTGATGGCGAAGGCACTTAGCTTGAGTCCCAGTTCCAGCGAGCTCGAACTGCACTGGTTATGGCGAAGGCACTTAGCCTGAGTCCCAGTTCGAGCGAGGTCGAACTGTACTGTCGATGGCGAAGGCGTTTAGCCTGAGTCCCAGCTCGAGCGAGGTCGAACTGTACTATCGATGGCGAAGGCGTTTAGCCTGAGTCCCAGTTCGAGCGAGGTCGAACTGTACCGTTGATGGCGAAGGCACTTAGCTTGAGTCCCAGTTCGAGCGAGGTCGAACTTTACTGTCGATGGCGAAGGCGTTTAGCTTGAGTCCCAGTTCGAGCGAGGTCGAACTGTACTGTCGATGGTGAAGGAGTTTAGCTTAAGTCCCAGTTCGAGCGAGGTCGAACTGCACTGTTGATGGCGAAGGCACTTAGCCTGAGTCCCAGTTCGAGCGAGGTCGAACTGTACTGTCGATGGAGAAGGCGTTTAGCTTGAGTCCCAGTTCGAGCGAGGTCGAACAGTACTGTTGATGGCGAAGGCACTTAGCCTGAGTCCCAGTTCGAGTCGAACTGTACTGTCGATGGCGAAGGCGTTTANGACCTCAACGCTTGCTTCGTATTTGATGCGGATTGGGCGAGGTCAGGTTCGCTGGTCATTGCTTTGGGGAGCATACTTGAGACGGGGTCGATACCACGACGGTCGATCGGTCAGATTTCTGACCCATACAAATTTCACCTCCGTAATGGATATGGAGCATAGTACACTTGCCTATCTTTTTCTGCAATTATAAAAGGATCATAGCGATCATACTCCCTCTTTTTATTAACCTCAATTATGTTGTACTACGAGTGTACATTTGTACCTCTTCTAGGTGTTGGGTCAAACCACTTGCATCGGAAAAGAATGATCTTATTATTTGGCCAACCTGAATATGACAATTCTAGAATCTCTTTGATCACACCATAATAATCATTTTCCCCATCCTGGTTGCCTTCACCACCTTTGACACACACCCCACTGTTATTGCTTTTTTTATACTTGGACCATTCCTCGGTGTGAAATTTGTAACCATTCACACAATACTTAGACATAGTCGTAACCGTAGGTGCAGGTCCCCAAGATATGTCCCAAAAATTGATTAACACCTTTGTTTGGATTATTGACCTACATTTAGCGTTAAAAAAATCACAAGTGAGCAAGTATATTTACAAGTATGTATATTCACATGTGAGAAAGTATGTAAGATGCACTTACACTCTCTTTAAACGATGCCTCAAATGTAGAATATACAGCACCATGGCCAAATTGACTCACGAAGTTACTGAGCGACACGTTGAAAATTATTTGTTATTTGCGTTAACCAAATTAAATCGTAGTCCATTTAAATTAATCTTACGTCAATACTTACTTAAGAAAGGGTTGAACTTCCGGACAATTTAGTAACACATGATTTGAAGCTGATTTATACTCCATACTACTTAGGCCCCTTTTTGTTCGATCTTTAGAACCTCATCCTGGTTGATTGAATATGGACATTGGTGGATATAATGTATCAAATTCAATCACGACATTATGCCGATTGGGCCTATTTCTAGCATACACATGACTGTCAAAGTAGTAAGAACAAAAATGGGTAGTTTCCTTTGCAAGATAGGTTTCGCATATGGATCCTTAAATACTATTCCTTTATTTAACAAATCATTTACACTTGCCGATAGTCCTGCACATTGTCATATTAGACGATAACGTTAAAGAAAATTACAAGAATAAATCAAGGTTTGATCATTACCTCTCGAATGGATACATCCACCTGCATTGAACCGGGCCTCCAAGTCGCTCCTCGTGTACAAGGTGAATTAGAAGGTGTTCCATCACATCAAAGAAACCATATGGAAAAATCCTTTCCAAATTATTACTGATTATAAGAATGTTCCGATTCATTTGAAATAGGTTTTCTTCCCTTAATATGGTAGAACATAAGTCTTTGAAGAACAAACTTATCTCTGTAATGGGTTTCAATATATTTTCAGGCAAACCACAAAATACAATAGGAACTAAGGTTTCCATGAAGATATGACAATCTTGACTTTTCATATGAGCCAGCTTTCCCTCAACCATATCGGCACGTTTTCCTAAGTTCGATGCATAGCCCTCGAGCATCTTTAGTTTGGTAACCCACTCACAAATCTGTCGTCTTTGTTCCAAAGTGAATGTGTAGCTAGCCTTGGGCTTGAACACCTTAACATTGTTCCTAGACTGCAAATGTAATTCAGGTCGCCTACAATATTCTTGTAAGTCCAATCTAGCCTTCGGGTTATCTTTTGTCTTATTCTTATCATCCATCACTATGTTGAACAAATTGTCAAAATAGTTCTTCCCAATATGCATGACATCAAGATTGTGTCTTAGAAGATTATCCTTCCAATATGACAACTCCCAAAATATGCTCTGTTTTGTCCAGTTATGAGTAGCACCATATCCAGGAAATCTAGAAAGTGGGGCCTCGGTAACTTTAGTGAAGTTCTGAACCCTCTCCCAAATTTCCTCACCGGAATAAATTGGAGGAGGCAAATCATGTTAAACTGTATTTGAATGCGTTCTTCATCCTTATGAACTCATGATCAACTGGCAAGAACTGACGATGACAATCAAACCATGACTGCTTCGGCCATGTCTTAAAGTGAACACTTTACCATTTTCCATGCAGTAAGGACATGCTAACTTTCCAGCAATATCCACCCAGACAATATTCCATACGCAGGAAAATCCTTAATGGTCCACATTAAGTTAGCATGCAAGTTGAAATTTTGCTTAGTTGATATATCATATGTCTCAACTCCATCATACCACTGTTTAAGATCATCAATCAGAGGTTGCAAATGTATATCAATCAAACTCTTTGGATTGCGGGGACCGGGAATAACACAATTTACAAAAATACATGGACTAGTCATACACATTTCAGGCGGAAGATTATACGGCGTAATAAAGACTGGCCAGCATGAATATGGTGTTGCAGAAACAGAAAATGGTGTGAAACCATCAGCAGACAAACCCAACCGAACATTCCTCTGTTCACTAGCATAATCCTGATACGTCCTATCAAAATGCTTCCAAGCATCCCCATTTGAAGGATGACATATAACACCGAGCAGCCTTCTATTTTCATAGTGCCATCTCATACGAGGAGCGGAACTCATCGATGCGTACAACCTCTTTAATCTAGGAATAAGAGGTAAATAATGCATCGACTTCACAACAACCTTTTTCCCGCTAGAAACCCGCTTAAAACGAGGTTTTTCACAAAATTTACAACTTCCTAAATCTGCATCATCCTTATAATACAACATGCAACCATCTTCGCAACAATTGATTCTCATAGACGAGAGTCCTAACTTAGAAACCAATCTTTTAGCCTTATAGAAATCTTCAGGTATGTTGAAAGCTGGGTCAACTAGTTCACTCATAAGGCCGATGAAAGAATCCATTCCCGCTTGAGAAATATTGGTATCTGATTTGATACTTAATAATCTATACGCAACAGACAACTGAGAGGCATAGTCCCTTGTCTTAGTGGACGACTAGCGGCCTCTAACTGTTCATAAAAATATTTTGCCTCTTCGT
The DNA here is from genome assembly GCF_001879085.1 of Nicotiana attenuata. NCBI lineage: Eukaryota > Viridiplantae > Streptophyta > Magnoliopsida > Solanales > Solanaceae > Nicotiana > Nicotiana attenuata. Next base: position 36,991 of record NW_017676674.1, read on the forward strand.
TAGGAGGTTGTTCAACACTTTCATGGGTTTCAAAATCGAAGTGCATCCCTAAAGCATCCACAACCATTTCATGGTATCTAGGATGTTGAACGCTATTCTCCACCGAGCTACTACTTTCACCAACAACTACATTATGAAATACACCATCAGTACCATCAACCTCTCCATGACTAGTCCACATAAAATAATTATCCATAAACCCCTTTCTATAAAGATGAGTCGTAACATCCTACGGACCAAAAAAATACAAACACTTGCACTTCATCAAAGGACACCTAATCATCCCTCCAATCCGAAACAGTTCAAGTGACATTGCATGCCTAATAAATTTCTTAACCCCTTCTATATATTCCTCCCTCAAAAACCGACGATTAGGATAATTCCTATTATACATCCAACTACGATATTCCACTACATAAAGGACAAATAACTTATATTAATCATAGTTCAAATTAATTTATAGAATTAAGTTATATAATAAATTATAATTTGTTAGCACATTAAATAATCTAGCATAATTAGTTAAAGTAGTTCATAATTTATATATTAAGTTCATAATTTATACCTTAATTCTAAATATAATGTAGTTCAAACCAAAAACCCTAAAAAATTATAATTTTAGGTAGTTCAATTCTAAATCTAAATCTAATGTAGTTCAAAAAACCTATTTAGTCACACAAATCCTAGTTTATATAATATATATACCACAAATTAGCTAGTTTAAATAATTTATATACCTCTATTAGTGCATAATCAATTTTAGTTACAATGTAGTTCACTTTAGTTACAATGTAGCTACAAGTTAATTTATAGAATTAAGTTACAATGTACTTATATTCTTTGATAGTATACAAATAATAGCATCCATTTTTTTTAAGAACTAGTTTACTATTCATAATTTATACCTTAAGTTACAAAAATATAGAATTAAGTTACAATGTACTAGTTTATACAATTCATAATTTATACCGTAAGTTACAAAATTACAGAATTAAGATACGATGTTGTCACGACCCAAGTTCGCCCTCCATGAACTGTCGTGATGGCACCTAGTCACTACGACTAGGTAAGCCTAACAATTTACGGAAAAGAAACAAAATACGAAACAAATAAAAACTGAGGATAAATAATAATAAAACGTATAAGATGCTGCTCGGCATATACCAATACATACTCTCAAAAACTGAATCAACTCCCAAAACATGGAATCTCATGAAATCACAAGCTGAGAATACTACATAGTGCTCTAACTCTAGAATGTCTAGTAAAAAGAAAATACAGAAGATCTATAGCTAAAAGAGGGAATGGAAAGGGACTCCTCGGTCTGCGGACGCGGCAGATATACCTCGAAGTCTCTAAAGATCGCCTCGCCTCACTGACGGTAGGGCTGAGCCGAAGAACCTGGATCTGCACACGAAAAACATGTGCAGGAAAGGACATGAGTACACCATGGCGGTACCCAGTAAGTGCTAAGCCTAACCTCGGTCGAGTAGTGACGAGGAAGGCCAGGGCTCTACTGGTTATATACATATATACAGCATAAGATAAAGCAGTATGAAATGATATAGGAAAAATAAAGATAATAACAACTATAACGGAAGGAAAATCACAGAAAGAATGTAATTCCACACCGAGATGGCAACAGGGGATCTCCCAAGATATCGTCCTGTAGTCCCAAATGTAAATACACAAAGGATCTCCCGGGATATCGTCCCGTAGTCCAGTTCATAAAGCGCATGGGATCTCCCGGAATGCGAATCCGTAGTCCTAAATGTAAATATCCAGTACAGGGAGAAATCTACCGGGTGCAGTCTCGTAGTCCCAATATAAATCTGCAGGGGGGATCTCCCGGAATACCAATCCGTAGTCCCAAATAAACAAGCAAGGGAGATCTCCCGGGATATCGCCCGTAGTCCCAAAGTAAACACACAACAGTATCACAAAGAATATTCAATTTTATCCAATTTCGTACCAAGGAAACTGTATTGGAAAAAAAAAGTTGAATTTATGTTGAAGATGACGTGGCGTGACACGTGGACTGGACAAATGGTCAAAGCGTAACAATTGAGAAAAAGGTACGGGAGATGACAGGTACGGGAAGAGGAAGTGAAACAGGCACGAGTAGCAGTTTAGACACGAGTCTCGTACCAATTCAAGTCATTTAAAGCCAGTGGATCGAAAGGCTTTGAAGACATGGATCTGAAGACAAAAAAGGAGTCCAAATTCAGTATTAAATACCTGATACGTTAGAAAATTGGTATTTAATAGGAATGATTGTGTAACGGCTTATTTAATGTTATTTATTGTCCATAATTGTCTCATTAAAGCTTAGGTTTCATTCCTTTACCTAGAATCAACTATAAAAGGAGGAAGTTGTATTGGGAAAAGGGGATCATTGACATTATACTGAAATAAAAACTTGTTTACTGCTTTATTATTATTCTAAGAAAGCCTATTATTCTTTTTTTTGGTCTCTTGATTATCAGTAACTCGATTTTTCATCTCAAATTCTAGCTTTATCCAAAATATTATTTCTTTGGTGAAACAAATACCCCTTTACATGTAATCAAGAGGATCGATTTGGTAATAACTTACCTTCATCGATGTTCATAGAAAATCAATTAACAACATTAGCAGTGGCGGAGGCAGGATCTCCACGTAAGGGGTTCAAAAATTTTTTTTGTAGCTAGTGGGAATTGAACCCATGACCTTATGTAGATTTTGAACCCCTTTGACCACTAAACTACACTTCTGAATTGTGTTAAGGGTATTCAAAACTTAATATATAGAGGTAAAAAACAGATTTTGCCTTATATATACGGTGTAATTTTTCGGCGAAGGGTATTCGGGTGGACACCCTTGCGCCCCCTAAATCCGCCACTGAACATTAGTATTTAAAAAATTAAAGTAAAAGCACATATTACTTTTAATCATAGTTAAGTGATAAATATATATATACTAAAATACATACTCCTTGATTGATTGATTTAGGGTAAAAAGTAAGTCATTACCAATTTTCTTTGTATTAATTGATATAGTGTAAAAGGGTAAGTCTTTTCCGATTTAATTTCTGACACATATGGGCGTGTGGCAGTGGTTTCTTCATAAATACTACGTATGGTAATATTACAGGTTGCAGTTGAGCAATGTCTCTGTTAGGGGTGTTCATTAAAACCCGAAAAACCGAACCAAACCAAAAACCAAACCAAACTGACCAAAAAAATCGATACTTTTTGGTTTGGTTTGGTTTTGGTTTTGAATTTTAAAAACCGATCAAATTTGGTTTGGTTTTGGTTTTAATCAGAAAAAAACCGAACTAAACCGACTATAGGAGTAGCTATTTCAAATTTATTATTACATCTATATATATGTATATTGTTATACAAAGTTTCAAAAAATTTATGGTAAATGTAATAGTTTGCACTTTTAATATAGTTCTTTACCTTTACATTCTAGTTTGATTGGTAGTTTTCTTTTGTTTAGTGTAAGAATCCATTTCGTGTTAAAAATAATATATTTTTAATTGAGTCCTTAAATTATTCATCACTATTTGATTCAATTATCATCAATATATCTTGGTAAATAATAGATTTCTCAAAGGGCAATTGATTTGATAGTGTTACATTGAAAATCGCCGGAATATGTGTTTGGTAGTGTATGTCTTATATTTAAGAAAAAACCGAAAAAATCGAAAAACCGACATAAACCGAATCGAGAAAAACCGACTTAATTGGTTTAGTTTGGTTCTAATATTTGAAAAACCGACTTACTTGGTTTGGTTTCTTTTTAGGGAAAAACCGATCCAAACCGAACCATGAACACCCCTAGTCTCTGTATTATATACGGGAGAAATTGTTCCATTTTTATTAAGGGGTGTGAATGGGAAATGGAAGAGGCACCTTTTAAATTGCACCTCTCCATATCACCCTTCCTTTGTCTATAAATTTAGAGGCTTGGCCTCATTTTTAAATATGAAATCAGACATGGAAAATCTGAAATCTTCTCCCCTCTTTTATACATTGTTGCATTATTTTCTAAATAAATATAAGTGTCAAGTGTGATTTGCTCTGTTTGT
>NW_017676675.1:0-32418 GCF_001879085.1 Nicotiana attenuata
TTGGTAATGTATTTGGGGTGTAAGCACTGCCCGGAGTCCATGAGGCTCTTAGGGAACTCTGACACACCCCAAATGAGAGAAAGGCTTTTGAAATCTGATCTTTGGAGATGGTTTACTTAATACTTTAGACAGGAAGTCTGAATCAGGCTCTCCTTGGTTGTAAATTTCAATTTCTGATGTATTTTTTTTCTTTATTCTCTTTGGGCTGTAATAAACTTTGTAATAAACTTTCGGGGATGTTTAGTGAAAGGGGAGGGGTGACTGCATGAAAAGGGTAGATAACTTGCCTATAGGAATCTCCAATTTCAGTATTTCTCATGTAGTTACCATGCCTATAAGACTTCTGCACTTTCATATAGTTACCATGCCTATAAGATTTCTGCACTTTCATATAGTTACCATGCCTATAAGACTTCTACAGTTTCATATAGTTACCATGCCTATAAGATTTCTGCACTTTCATATAGTTACCATGCCTATAAGATTTCTGCACTTTCATATAGTTATCATGCCTATAAGACATGCATTTTCATGTAGTTACCATACTTATAAGACTCCTGCACTTTCATATAGTTACCATGCCTATAAGATTTCTGCACTTCCATTTAGATACCATGACTATAGGGATTCTGCACTTTCATGTAGATATTATGTCTATAGCTTCTGCATACGCACGTAGAGAATATGCCTATAGGTCTTTTGATTCTTGCATACCCGCTTTTCACTAGGCAAATTATCTATATGCCCTAATAACCAAAAATGTAATCGGATACGCAATGCTTAGATATCATGTTGTAGAATTTCTGCATTCTTCTATGTCTATAACAAAGTTTTAAGTTGGAAAACACATAGAAAGCATGGCAATAGGGGTTCTAATTCAAATCTAAATCGCCTCATTCGTTTATAATTTTAAAACTGGCATTACCAATGGCAGAACCTATGCTCGTTTTTTTTTACTGGCAACTTTCTTTTTACCTAAATCGATTTGCAATCAGTTCTTCTTCTTTTGTTTTTGAAATCAGTAGATATCATGCCTATAGGTTTCGTCTATCACTTAGGCAAGCCTCAGGATAAACTTATAAACTGAACCAGATTTTATTAACTACAACCAGCAGGCAGGCCTGATTCGGGCTTCTTATCAAAACTATGTAATAAATCAGTCAGCCACCAATTCCCTTTAAGTTTTATTTAGACCTTAAAAAGTACGTGTAAGACATGCTAAACTATGTGTTTTCTCTGGTTTAAGGAGGTTTGTCTGAGCCTTATTATTTGTTTATCTGCTCTCCCCCAAACTTGCTATATGTGTTTTGATTGTCGCCTTAGTATTTTAACCTTTTGAAACCACAAATAAGCCAATGTCCCCTCCTTTTAGGATTAGTAATCCCAAATACCTTCGGGATGGATAGATTTGGGGCGGGTAATAGCATGCAATAAGTAAACGAGACTATTCCGCGCTTTAGTACCTTAATGGGGTGGGAAAGGGTAGATATGGATATGATGACCACGCGATAACACCACGTGTATAAGTGATTACCGTGTGTTGTGTGGGGCGATCCATATTATTTATAAACCTAGGACCCCCCTCTCTTTTACTTGTTTATTTCATTGTTTATTTTCAAATTTCTCAAACTATTTTTTTTTCTCAAAATGCAGCTTTTCTTTCGTTTCTTTTCACTCCATCTTTTTTGCAACCTTTATGTGAAAATCCCCTCTTATTTGAAGCCTTATTTGTCTATATGTTATTTGTACCCTAAAGTCACAACAATAGCATGGCCGGAAACCACAGTAGTGGATTCTGAGGGGTGCCTAACACCTTCCCCTTGGAATAATTTCATGCCCTTACCTAATCTCTGGTTATCCAAACAAAACCCTTCTTAGTGTCCTAATGCACTTTAATCATTAGGTGGCGACTCTTCACTTCTCTTAAACCCAATTCCTAAAAGGGAACGAGTTGTCATCCCAAATGTCATAAACCCAATTTTGCGAGAAAAAGGGGGCATCGATAGCATGGCGACTCTGCTGGGGATTTCTTTTTGGCTTTTACCATTTCAAGCTATTACTGTGACTTTACATTTCTTATGTGCCTTTATTTGTGTAATCCATTTAAGTATTTAATTCCTTCTCCTGCTGCAAAAACTGACTCGTTTCTTTGTTTCTTTCCTTTATTTCTATTACTGCTTTCCTTTATTACTGTTTTGAATTATGAGGACTTGTTGTAATTATCGCTTTTGTAACGTGCAAATACATGACAACTTATTTTAATTATTGCATAAGCATGCTTTCAACATCATATTCCACTCGTGCCAAACAAAATACCATAGCAACGCTTATAATGAGTGGTTGCGCTTTTCCGATATTATCACCCCCTAAATCCGGCAAAGGCATATTTGCGGTAAAACCAGTCGATCAACGGTGTAGTCGACGGTTCCGCGCCTTTCCCTCTTGAGTTATCCGCTCAAGGGTACCAGTCTAATACCCCATAGAAAACCCTACTCTGTTTAAATTGTGCATGCATCATGATTAAACCTAGTCGAGTCAGTTGTGTTGTCCGCATAATGACTCTTTAAGATAGCCTTGTCCAAGTCCACCGGGTTTCCTTGAAACCCAAACGGACGCTACCACATTTTGTGCATTTATTTGGAGAACTAAATGCTTGCTATGCCAATTATTGATATTTAGTAGTCGAGTCTGGTGTGGGGTAAGGGCCTAACACTTTGTCTTGCAAAAATATGAGGCACGAAGTCCCCAGATTCGGCATGGTCACCAACATCCACCCGAAATTGCTAAACTGGTGGGAAGATATTCATTCCAGTGATCAAGCTCTTGTCAGGAAATATCTAGGAGATCTATCTTCTCTCTCGGAAATTCAACCCAACAACAAAGTCATAGAAGCTGCCACTCTGTTTTGGGATTGTGATAGGTCTGTGTTCTGCTTTGGGGACATTGAGATGACATCATTGCTCGAGGAAATAGGAGGACTGGCTGGTATACCGCGGGAAACTCTGGGTTTATTGATGCCGGAAAATCGCAAGGGTAGAGGTTTTCACAAGATGATGGGTCTAAAGAAAAATCCAGACTTGACATGTTTGAAGGAGTCATACATTCCCTTTGACTACTTGTACGAGATGTTTGGTCACAGCAAATCTTACCGTACTTATCCTGACGAGTTCGCCCTTACATCATTGGGGCATATTCATCGAAGGGTCTTTGTCTTCATGTTCTGTTTCTTGGGGATGATAGTATTTCCAATGAAGAAAGCAAGACTCCATTCCGGGCTAGCTATGGTCACCAAAACTCTAATGGAAGGAATCGACGGACAACCATTCAGTCTTGTGCCAATGATCATTATAGAAATATACCGAGCCCTAGAAAGGTGTCAACAGGGGGCCAAACATTTCGAGGGTTGTAATCTGCTACTTCAACTTTGGCTCATGGAACTTCTCCAAAGGGGTGAGTACCGACAGGAAATCCATCGAAGGGACTGGGACGATCATATCGCCTTTCATCATCCAAAGCGAATGAATTATATGCCCAACATGTTCGCCCAACCGGAGAATGCTAGAGAATGGGCCGAACTCTTTGATAACTTGACTGAGGACCAAGTACAATGGACGTTCGAGTGGTTCCCTACTGAAGAATTCATCATTCGATCAAGGATGCGCCATTTCTGATACTGATCGATTTGAGGGGGACCTACCCTTATGCCCCTCTCCGAGTTATGAGACAGGCTGGCAGGAAGCAGGTTATACCAAGGGTCGACAAGATGAGTCACTTCCGAGCTGACTTCCAGAATGACGATAGTCCGCACAGGTGCCAGGCTTAGCATATGTGGCATTGCAAAATTGTCTTGGGAAAAGACACCATTGAACCAGACAGATACCATACTGGTTGTACCCCACACTATTCAGGCTGGCTGGCGGACAATCACAACGGTTTGGGTCAACCCGGGTTTGTTCGAGGTCACAGGATCATCGATGAAAAGGCTGAGGCACAGGTCAAGTATAACCAATTGCGCAAGAGGACTCGGGAATGTGAAAATGAGCACCATGAAATACAAGAAGCCAATCAAAAGCTAATTGAAGAATGGAAGGATATGGCTATCGACGCCAACAAACAACTAGTCTGTTTGGAGCGGGGTATAGTGGAATTGGAAAAGAAGTTTCTGAAGAGGGTTGATGACTGCCGAATCGCTGAAGTAAATGAAGGTGGACATCTGGACAGAGCTTACTTGCTACTAGGACTCCGCGAGCTGGGAGAGTTGTTCGATAGAGCCAACAATGCCGAGTCTAGGGAAGGTCCTTCCGGGACCAAATAGATAGGAATTTCCATTTTTTCGTTTTATAAGATGTAATAAGGCCAATGGCCATTAGTGAATTTTTCTTATTATTTAGCGTCGCTTTGGGATTCGTCTACCTTTTTATCAATGAAATGAGGCATTTAGCATTCTAAGTTCTCCAAATTTACTTGTCGCTAGGCCTACCTCGGGCACAACGAGGTCCCCAAAATTAGGACGCGCTTTATATTTCCTGCACTACGTGTTTAAATATTGCAACATTTTTTTATGATCTTTACTGACTTATCACCTTTTTGTTTTTACTTTTTGTTTATTCCCCTCCCCAAAGGTTAGTTCGTGAACTCTGGCAACATCATCATATTTTACAAGATCCAGGGGCCCTCCACCTACTCCTCCTCCCAGTCCAATCAGACACAAAAGCAAAAGAAGAATGGAAGATTCGAACAACTCAGCTGAACGGGTAGAGGTCACTCATGGTGCGCTGGTCCCCAAGGAAAATGCATCCCAATTAGTACAAAAGCTGCTGAAGTTTCAGGAAGAACTTGATCAGGTTCGGAATTTGGCAAGTCTGTCGTTTTCCCTCACCACTCCGGAGGTTACTTTCCCAAACACTCAGAATCTTGTACCTCCACAAAATATCCCAAAGCAACAAAATCATCCCGCTCCTCACCACCACTGCAATACTTGCCACACTCCCAACAATACTCCACTGCTCATCCCGGAACCTTTGATCTCCATAAATGACCACTGCCACACCCAACATAATGCCCCCATCTATGTGGAGACTGTGCCACACTCCACCCAGCCCATCTCAAGCACACCCGAGTCCAATGATAAGGACTCGTTCATCAGAAATTTGGTCGAAGAGCTTAAAAGGTTGACTAGCAGAATTCAAGGAGTTGAAGGTAGTAAGGGAATTGAGGGAATAAACTATGAAGATCTGTGCATACAACCCGATGTCGAACTGCCCGAGGGGTACAAACCTCCCAAGTTCGAAATGTCTGATGGTACAGGGTAACCCAGGGTTCACTTGAGAACATACCGTGACAAGCTGGCCGGAGTAGGAAGAGACGAGAAAATCTGCATGAAGCTTTTCATGAGGAGCTTGAAGGGAGACGCCTTATCTTGGTAAATTAGCCAGGATCCGAAGATGTGGTCGAGCTGGGTAAGCATGGCGTCTGATTTTACGGACAGATTCAGGTTCAACACAGAGAACGCGCTAGATGTGTTTTATATCCAAAACTTGAAGAAGAAACCCACAGAAACCTTCCGCGAGCATGCCACTCGCTGGAGATCAGAAGCTGCTAAGGTTAGAGCGGCCTTAGAGGAAGAACAAATGAACAAGTTTTTCGTCCGGGCTCAGGACCCACAGTATTATGAGAGGCTGATGCTTATTGAGAATCATAAATTTCTGATATCATCAAGTTAGGAGAAAGGATCGAGGAAGGCATCAAGAGTGGTATGGTTACGAACTTTGAAGCCTTGCAGGCTACCAATAAGGCTTTACAATCTGGTGGTACGTCTAAGAAAAGGGACGTAGGTGCTGTAGTAGTTGCACAATGGACCAAATCCCCTATCAAATACCAAACCTGTCCAATGCCTCCACCCACATATCAACCTACTCCAAATTATCAAGCACCCTCACCCTCTTACCATACTCCACCACCCACTTATCAGTCAGCTCCACCTCCTGCATATCAGCCCACTTCACCTAAATACTCCCAACCGGCATATGTTTACCAAGCCTACAACACCCAACCATCCCACTATCAATCACCTCCCTCACGTCAAAATTTCCCTAGACCTTGACCAAATTTTGATCGCAGACCTCCCAAATAGTATATCGCTATTGCTGAACCAATTGACCAGCTGTACGAAAGGCTCAAATCTGCTGGTTATGTCACCCCTATCCCTGCTATAACACCTGAAAACCCTTCTCATTGGGTCAATCCAAATAAATCCTGTGCATACCGTTTCGGCATGAAAGGACATACCATCGATGAATGTCGCTCTCTGAAGGATAAGATCCAGACTTTGATTGATAATAAGATCATTGTAGCAAAGGAGCCTGCTCCGAATGCCCGCAATAACCCTTTACCAGACCACAAGTGTGGAGGCGTTCACATGATCGAGATAGAGGATGATTGGGACCCCAAGGGATCAATCGGTTTTATCACAGAAGGCGACGATCCAAAGAAGTCAGTAGTCACCCTTAATCTGATTGTGGTCCAGATTCAGCCTTCTGGGGACGTTGAGGTAACCATGTCCATTCCACTCGAGTTTGAAGCACCATCCTCTGCAAAGACGCTAGCGCCGATTGAGATTGAGTTTATGTCACCAGCAAACACACCTACACCCTTTGAAGTTGCAGTTTTACCGCCTGAGGGGCTGCTCTGTTCGGGGTAAAGATAGCCACGCCAATTCTGGTGGCAATGTGGGCTGTGACACTGTTCCATACGAAGGTTATACCATGGTACTACACAGCTGAGGCCAGAAGAAAGGGAAGGTCAAGTTCGGGGAAGCCGTTGCGGCACAGGGTATGACAAGAACCGGCAGGTTTATAGCCCAGAGCATTTGGCTGAGTCTAGCAAGCAGGCCTCTAGTCGGCCAACCATCACTGAAACTGGGCCTGACGATCTCTGGAGAAAGATACATGCCAAAGAATACTCAGTCATTGATTAGCTGAACAAAACACCAGCACAGATTTCTATCCTTACTTTGTTACAAAGTTCCGATGCACACAAGAATGCCTTGTTAAGAGTGCTGAGTGAGGCATATGTACCAAGTGACATCACCGGTGGAGAGATGGCTAACATGGTAGGCCAGGTGTTGGAAAGTCACAAAATCACTTTCCACGAAGATGAGCTGCCACCGGAGGGGTTGAGTCACAACAAGGCATTGCACATCACTGTGCAGTGCGAAGATTATTTTATCACCAGGATCCTGGTCGATGGGGGGTCCAGTCTCAACATTTGTCCGTTGGTAACACTCAGGACGTTGGGAAAAGGGCTGCATGAAATCAAGGACGGGGCCATCAACGTCAAAGCTTTCGACGGTTCTCAAAGGTCTACTATTGGGGGGATTAGCTTGTGTTTGCAAATGGGGCCTACTTGGTTTGATGTTGATTTTCAAGTGATAGACGTACCGACATCTTACAATCTGTTGTTGGGACAACCATGCATTCATGCCGCGGGGGCCGTAGCATCAAAACTACATCAGGCAGTGAAGTTTGAGTGGAATCACCAAGAGGTGATCATTAATGGCAACGGTAGCAATCCCATGTACAGTTGCCAGACCATTCCAGCAATTGGAGGAAGAAGAAGGATAGGTGGGGAAACTTACCACCACATCGAGCGAGTCAACGCCGTTGATAAGGATAAGTGGTGGGACAACAAAATTGAAAGCATATTAGGCTGGAGTGGGTATGAACCTGGCAAGGGACTTGGCAAGAATCTCCAAGGAATCGCTAAGCCCATCAAGCTCAAGAAACGCGACACCATCTTTAGATTGGGGTATAAGTATACCTGGAAAGAATTCAATGAATGGTCGCCACCCTGGTGCGGTCCTTACTATCTATTGGAGCAGCCAATACCCCGTTTGGAGCAGACCTTCCAACCGGCCGAGGTTATCTACGGGTCAGAAGAAGAAGAAGCACTGGCAGCAATGAGGATTTGTTCCTAGAAGACGATGATATGGATTGATGTGTCATTTTCGAGGAGGAGGGGGAGAAAGGCCCTTCCATACAGGATGTAAGCAGAGGAGCATGCCTCAATAACTGGATTGTCAGAACCACCAAAGCAAGGCGAGCCTCGGGGTAGCAAGGCTGAACAAGCATCATGCACTATTTTATTAGTTTGCTTTCCTTTCGCATTTTTATTTTTTGCAAGAAAGAGCTCCAATGTTAGAAACATTTATGGAATTTATCAAAGCATTTCAATTTTCTTATAAATCTTACTCTTATTATTTTCACTCATTACTTTACTTATACAGCATTACTATTACTTATTTTGATGAACCAATGACTGTGACATGCAACGAGACAACGCAACAGATGGACATAGATTCAGAGGAAGACGATATATCAGAAGAGATTGTTAAAGAAGTTGAGAGTTTTGAGAATATACCTAAGTCCAACCTGGACGAGGACGAAATCGTTAACCTGGGAGATGCAGAAAACATCAAAGAAACACGGATCAACATTCATTTGTCACCATCAGAGAAGGAAGAATATACAGAGTTTCTAAGAGAGTATGAGGACATATTTGACTCGTCGTACGACGACATGACTGGTCTGAGTACATCTATTGTGGCCCACAAATTGCCAACCGATCCAGCCTGTCCACCAGTAAAGCAGAAGCCTAGAAAGCTCAAGCCAGATATGAGTTTGAAAATCAAGGAAGAGGTCACTAAGCAAGTCAAAGCTAAGGTTCTCGGGGTAGTGGAGTATCCAACATGGTTAGCCAATATCGTGCCAGTACCAAAGAAGGACGGGAAGGTTAGAGTCTGTGTCGACTACCGGGATCTCAGCCAGGCCAGTCCGAAAGATGACTTCCCCTTGCCAAACATACACATCCTGATTGACAATTGTGCCAAGCACGAGTTGCAATCATCGGTAGATTATTTCGCGAGGTACCATCAGATCTGGATGGATGAAGAAGATGCTGAGAAAACTGCTTTCATTATGCCGTGGGGGATGTATTGCTATGAGATGATGCCATTCAGGTTAAAGAATGCGGGGGCCACCTACATGAGGGCCATGACTACCATTTTCCATGATGTGATACACAAGGAGATCGAAGTATATGTAGATGATGTTATCATCAAGTCCAAGAAAGCCACTGATCACATGGAAGATTTGAGGAAGTTCTTCAATAGACTGGGAAGGTACAACCTGAAACTGAATCCCGCAAAATGTGCCTTCGGGGTTCCTGCCAAAAAATTACTTGGGTTTATTGTGAGTCGCCGGGGAATAGAACTGGATCCATCGAAGATCAAAGCCATTCAAGAATTTCTCTCCCAATTGGCACGGTCCATACATGGTTCATCGGGTTCTGACAGGAGGAGCCCTGATACTTGTAGAAATGGATGGAGAAGTTTGGCCAAAACCAATCAACTCAGATGCAGCCCAAACGCTACTATGTGTAATCTTATATTTTCCTATATGATGTAATTTGAACTACGTCTGACATGATTCCCGTTTAAGAGGGGATACGTAGGCAGCCTTATGGGTTCGGTCACAATTTAATAAAATTTTCATTTCCCCCGCAATTGGAAATTAAGGCAGAATTTTGAGGAGGACCCTCAAAATTCCGAAGTAACTTCGGCCGATTATCACAAGCAGCCGTCAGAAGTATCAACCCATTAAACTGGGGCAGAATTTTGAGGAGGACCCTCAAAATTCCGTAACGAGAGAGGTTGCAATGTCCTGAACCACGTCATAGTCGTCGGTTCATCTAAAAACTATTTCTTAAATATATACTTATGTCATATAACAAACTAATGCATATTTATTATCAAAATCGCTCTGTTCAGCAATGCTACCCCTATGATACATACCGTTTCATCATACCAAAACCGAACAGGGCAAACAAAGTCAGCGGGGACACGAAACTAACCTTTCCCCTTTACAAAACTCACGATTTTTCTTTGGATGCAGGCACCCAAGTCGCAAAATCATATATTATCCACTCATACTGTTCAGGAATACAACTCTCAAAATTGTCACACATATTCATAGTTGCTATCCGCATACAGTACCCCGAGCAGCCACGATATTGCAATCAGCTATCAGCTAAGAAATTTCATTACTGTTCACCTTTTATTTCTTGCATTGCATAATGCTACCATTCTGCCTTCCGAGATTAAGCACTGTCTCCATCTGCATTTCTGCTATTCTTTCTTCCGAGACTAAGCACTGTCTCTATCTGCATTCCTGTATTGCATAAGGCTACCATTCTGCCTTCCGAGGTTAAGCTATACCTCCATCTGCATGGCTAAAATATCGCCACCTTTATTTACCCTTGCATGGCTGAAAGATCGCCACCTTTATTTATGTCCTGCATCGGTTGAAAGATCGTTATCTTTATTTATGTCTTGCATCGGCTGGAATATTGCCACTTTGGTTACGCTTTCATGGGCTGAAAGATCTCCACCTATCACATTGCATGGGCTGAAAGATCGCCAAATTTTTCCAAAGGCGTCATTGTTCAGAGGCACCATTCGCATAGCCTGAGAACGCCATTCCATGGCCTGAGGACCCTTTTTAATCTCTTGCATATCATTATTCAAAGGTATCATAGTTCGGAGGCATCATTCTCATAGCCCAAGAGCATCATTTCATAGCCTGTGAATCCTTTATTATATGCTTCATGGCCCAGGACATCATGGTCTAAGGACGTCATCCTAACCGTCCGAAGACAGCATTCATGGTCCGACGGGAATTTGCATCACGTTTAATTTTTCCGCACAATATACGTTTGTATTGCTTGTTTGCAGGTAAACCAGCTAGCAACAGCCGTCTCAGCAGGAGCGACCCCGCTCCAGTTCCCGCAGCCCTGGCAGACTTTAACCATCCATCCCAACCTAAATATCGCGTCCATTTTTGAAAGATCTCCATCGGCATGTTCCGCCGTCGGATCCTGAACTATATATGGCCTGATTCCTGTAAGACCAAGGATATGTAGGCAACTCAGGAACCAGAGCACGGTCAACCTATTCAAACCATTTCACTCAGTCAAAATTAGCCATCATATCTTTACCCGGCAACTCTTTCATCCTTCCCCAGTAAAGAGGGGCAGCTGTTGATACCCAATTTTTTCCCGTATATTTTTTATATGCAAAATACTTTCAAAATAGTATATATATGCATATATAAGCATGTCCATGTGTTTTATTATTTTTTTCAATTTTTAAAAGATTTTTAAACCAATTTATTGCCCTATCTTAGCAGTACAAAAACCAATAATTGTTCCCAAATTATCCTTTTGGTGATTCAGTTATTGTATTCTCATATTCATACCAATATATAGCTAACGTAATTTTTTGCACATTTTTATAAATTGATTTGGTATATTTAAAGCTGAATTGCAATTATAGCCTATTTTAAGAATTAATTGCGTTTGTAATTACAAATTTGATTCCAGTATTTTTTATCTAGTATTTATATACTATTAATTAATTTAGCACCTTTAATTTATTCTCCGAAATCGTTTTACTGTTTTATAAGATAAAAAGGTAAAAGTTGTTATTTAAAAGTTAGCCCCATTTCATTTCAATTTTAGCCCAAATTAACCCTATTTCAATCTCAAACCGGACCAGCCCAATTCCTAAATTACCTGAACCCTAACCCGTTAATAAAACCCGCCTGGCTCCCCTTTTGATCCAGGCCGTTGATCATTTTGATCAACGGCCATAATTACCCCTTTCCTTTTTAATTTCCCAAATACCCTAAGCCTAATCACTTTCACCTAATCAGCCGCCTTTGAACCCCTTCGTCTCTCAAACTCTCTCGAACATTCCTGGAACCCTAATCGTCTCCCACCGTCTTAACCTCTAAACCCACCGGAAACCATGGCTTTTCCGGCCATGGGAGTCTTATACTCACCTCTTATGCTCCTATGTGCTCGATACTTGATGATTCGAGGCCAAACCTCGAAGGTCTTCACTTAGACCTTCGCCGACTCGAGGTTTCACGGCCATCTCCGGCCTTGCTCCGGCGTATCCTGGTCTTCTGAGCCTGATTCTAACTTCTCTGACTCAGATCGGTGACTTTTCAAAGCCTTCTCGTTCTAGGGTTCTTCTGAAACCCTAACCTTTCGAGGTTTTCTCCGATTCTTTTTTAGATCTATTGTGTATCTATGCTCTACTTGAGTTTTCAAATGATTTCCAATTACTTTCAAAACCCTTCTTTTCCGATTTAGTGTTTTCTGGAAAGTGTTTAAGTGTTTTATGATTTTTCTTCTTTGTTATTCATATTGTTCTCATACTGTGTTTCCAATATCATGTTCTCGCATGCTTTCTACTGTGTTCTTGTGCTTTTTCCTTTTACCATGTTCTTGTATGTTCTTTTACTGAGTTTTACACTCCGTTCTTGAATGTTCTTTACCGTGTTCTATATGCTCCACGCTTGTGTTTCTTCTACCATGTTTGCCATATTATGTTCTCATGTGCTTTCTACTATGATATGGTATTTCTTCTACTATGTCCTGCTATACTATACCTTTCTACTGTGTTCTTTGATATTTTCCTTCTACTAATCCTTGTTTAGGTTTCTTCTGAGAAAAAATTTTCTTAAGCATGTTTCTTCTACTCTTTCTACTGTGTTTACATGTTTTCTTATGAGTTTCTGAAAGAAACCCCTGAGCTGGTTTCGACTACTTGCCTCCTCATCCCTGTATTTTATTCTAGGTGGAAACCCTAGAATTTGGGGATTCCGCCGAGGTTTGATTATGTGAACTGGGGTTTTGTTTTAGAACCCTTAACTCCTTAGACTGGCTTTTAGTTTCTGAGCTGAGTTTGGACATCTTTTGTACAATTCTGAACTATTTCTAAAAACTCTCCTACACTGGAGTTTCTACTGATTCTACAATGGCTCGATAAGTTTCTTTCATATTTAACGTGTTTGTATGATTTATTTGTGATGAATCCTTCTTCAAAAAGGTTTTCAAACTAGTGATTGACTCAGAATTCGTTTTTAATAGGTCTAATTGATTGTTTGCTGATTTTCCATAAGTTAAAACCTTTTCCATCTCTCTGACTTGGTTCATTCATACCAAATCTCAGACCTTGTGATTTCTTGGCTATTAATTGATTTTCTTTCATTAAATTGTACAACCATGTATTTCAGAGACCTTGTCCTTAAATAACCTTTATGTATTTATCCTAAATTGCATGCTTTACACAAGTGTTTGATTAATTACTTTCCTTAATTGTTTTATACCCGTTAGAATTTGAATCCCTTAATTAAAGGGAGTCTTATGTGATTGATTTACAATCAGTCTTCAATTATTTTCTTACCTTATTTCCTCATGACTTCCCCAGTATAAATACACAACCGCTCTTTTCACAAAGCAGACATGATTAACACATTTCGGACCTCACAATTTCACAATCTCTCTTGAACTCACACTCATAGTATTATGTCTTCTTGTTTGCCCTTTGGCTTTTACAAGACTACTGCTTTTTCTACTTGTTTCTTTGAAACTGGTATGTTCTAATTTAAGTTTCAACATCACTCCAATGTTTTTACTTACAGTTTTCTTTTGTAGCCATGTCTACTTTATTGTTTTCTGTGGAGTTTGATATCTAGTTTAGTAATGCCTATGTTCTACTGCTTGTTTCTTTTATGAATCTTTGCTCTCCTACCCCATTACCCCTATGTGTTTGTGAGTGGGGACACAGGGCATGGCCATGTGAGTTGTTATCCATGAACCGAGTTCTGAACCTTAACCTCCAATCAGGCTGGAGGGTGTGCCACCATCTCCCATTACTGGGTATGCCCATCAGCCTGCTCTCCTTATGTTCTTGCAAATTCCCACTCCCCTACACCCTTATGTGTGCTGATTTTAAGTTATTCCCCTTTTCCCTTTCCCCTTTCAGAATTCCATTCATGCACTTGCACTCTCTCCTAGTTTCTAAGTTCTGCCCCTCTCTTGTGAGCCTTGACTTGGGACCTTGAGTTCCCTCTGAACTTGGACACTTGAGGGCTAGCCCTTCCACACTGCACTATTGTCCTGATTTGGTAATGTATTTGGGGTGTAAGCACTGCCCTGAGTCCATGAGGCTCTTAGGGAACTCTGACACACCCCAAATGAGAGAAAGGCTTTTAAAATCTGATCTTTGGAGATGGTTTACTTCATACTTCAGATAGGAAGTCTGAATCAGGCTCTCCTTGGTTATAATTTTCAATTTCTGATGTATTTTTTTCTTTATTCTCTTTGGGCTATAATAAACTTTGTAATAAACTTTCGGGGATGTTTAGTGAAAAGGGAGGGGTGACTATGCATGAAAAGGGTAGATAACATGCCTATAGGAATCTCTAATTTCAGTATTTCTCATGTAGTTACCATGCTTATAAGACTTCTGCACTTTCATATAGTTACCATGACTATAAGATTTCTGCACTTTCATATAGTTACCATGCCTATAAGACTTCTGCACTTTCATATAGTTATCATGCCTATAAGATTTCTACACTTTCATATAGTTACCATGCCTATATGATTTATGTAGTTTCATATAGTTGCCATCGCTATAAGACTTATGCATTTTCATATAGTTACCATGCCTATAAGACTCCTGCACTTTCATATAGTTAACATGCCTATAAGATTTCTGCACTTTCATTAAGATACCATGACTATTGGGATTCTACACTTTCATGTAGATATTATGTCTATTGCTTCTGCATACGCACGTAGAGAATATGCCTATTGGTCTTTTCTGATTCTTGCATACCCGCTTTTCACTAGGCAAACTTATCTATAGGCCCTAATAACCAAAAATGTAATCAGATACGCAATACTTAGATATCATGTGTAGAATTTTGCATTCTTCTATGTCTATAACAATGTTTTAAGTTGGCAAACACATAGAAAGCATGCCTATAGGGGTTCTAATTCAAATCTAAATCGCCTCATTCGTTTATAAGTTTAAAACTGGCATTACCAATGGCAGAACCTGTGCTCGTTTTTTTTACTGGCAACTTTCTTTTTACCTAAATCGATCTGCAATCAGTTCTTCTTCTTTTGTTTCTGAAATCAGTTGATATCATGCCTATAGGTTTCGTCTATCACTTAGGCAAGCCTCAGAATAAACTTATAAATTGAACCAGATTTTATTAACTACAACCAGTAGGCAGTCCTGATTCGGGCTTCTTATCTAAACTATGTAATAAATCAGTCTGCCACCAATTCCTTTTAAGTTTTATTTAGACCTTAAAGAGTACGTGTAAGACATGCTAAACTATGTGTTTTCTCTGGTTTAAGGAGGTTTGTCTGAGCCTTATTATTTTTTTATCTGCTCTCCCCTAAACTTGCTATGTGTGTTTTGATTGTCGCCTTAGTATTTTAACCTTTTGAAACCACAAATAAGCCAATGTCCCCTCCATTTAGGATTAGTAATCCCAAATACCTCCGGGATTGATAGATTTGGGGCGGGTAATAGCATGCAATAAGTAAACGAGACTATTTCGCGCTTTAGTACCTTAACGGGGTAGGAAAAGGTAGATATGGATATGATGACCACGCGATAACACCACGTGTATAAGTGATTACCGGGTGTTGTGTAGGGTGATCCATATTATTTATAAACCTAGGACCCCCCCCCCCCCTCTTTTACTTGTTTATTTCATTGTTTATTTTCAAATTTCTCGAACTATTTTTTTTCTCAAAATTCAGCTTTTCTTTCATTTCTTTTCGCTCTATCTATTTGCAACCTTTATGTGAAAATCCCCTCTTATTTGAAGCCTTATTTGTCTATATGTTATTTGTACCCTAAAGTCACAAAAATAGCTTGGCCGGGAACCACACTAGTGGATTCTGAGGGGTGCCTAACACCTTCCCCTTGGAATAATTTCAAGCCCTTACCCAATCTCTGGTTATCCAAACAAAATCCTTCTTAGTGCTAATGCACTTTAATCATTAGGTGGCGACTCTTCACTTCTCTTAAACCCAATTTCCAAAAGGGAAAGAGTTGTCCTCCCAAATGTCTTAAACCCGATTTCGCGAGAAAAAGGGGGCATCGACAGGGTGTTAATTTGTTGTCGGCTATTCATGTAATGCTATATTGTGCCGTGTGAGTTGCGAAACGGCTTGGTAATTTCTTATGTGTTGAGGTTCCGCGTAGCAATGGTGTTATGTGAGCAGTACGGCTCTTTAGTTTCTGAACATATATCGCACCTCAGTTGTGCTTGAGTTTGTTGGCTTATGGCGCCATATGTCCCCTTAGGGATGGTATTATGTACTTAGCGTGCTTGTGACCGATATTCGGTATCTTGTTGTAATGAGCAATTCAGCTCGATGTGCATCTCCTTATGTGAGTTTCATGTGCGGATCGGGTTGCACGCCGCAACAGTGTGATGATAACTACAGTCCCTTATATTCTATTCTATGTGTTTTGTTTCTCCATTTTCTGAGGAAAGTTCATATTAGTTGCGCGATTTGAGTAGTCCCTTCCGGAGTTCATTTTCCTTATGTATCGCGTTCGAGTTGGTAGCATATTGGCACGTTGTGGCATCATATGATACTTTTGGTCATGTCAGGGGTGACTTGCTGCATGAGTAGCTCGTACAAAGTAAGGTAAGGTTACTGGATCTAGGATCAGTGCTATCGGATTATATGAAGTACATTAAGGAGCTAAGGCCATTATTTGGTTCAAGATGAGGTGATGGTTCCTGACAGGAGTATAGACCCAATGATTTGTTGGTTCGGTAATCGGTTATGAATTTCTACGCATATCTTCCGTCATGTAGTATTGTAAGAGTTAGAGAAAGACCTATGTAGGTCATGAGGTGCAATGAGAGCATCAGATTCATGGAATTTTGATATATTCGATCAGAGAATGCTATTGTGGTCCTGTGAGTAAAGTGGTGTAAGGTGTGAATTCAGCTAAGATATGCAGTCAGGTTTTGGTGCTGCGTATAGTTATTGATACGGTGAGCGTATGTTGGAACAGGCCTGGCAGAGAATTTCGGATGATGGAATTGGGCTCTAAGGCTTATTTGCTTAAGTGAAAAAGGATATCTTTAGATTGACCAAGCTAGGGCACCCAACTGAGTTGTGGAAGCACGGGTAGGTGCTCGAGGTGTTAAACAGTGAATTCAGATAAACCCAGCATAGTCCCTAGCATGTTTGAGGACGAACGAATGTTTAAGTGGGAGAGGATGTAACGACCCGACCGGTCATTTTGAGCCCTAGCGCACCGTTCAATAGTTTGAGGCCACGAGTAGCTCAATTTCTGGTATTACGACTTGTACGCGTGGGCGGAATTGAATTTCGGGAAGTTCGGGGTAGATTCGGAAGGAGAATTTTCATTTCGGAAGCTTTAAGTTGAAAGAATCAACTAGGATTGGATTTTTGAGTAAACGACCTCAGAATTGGGATTCGAAGTCTCCAGTGAGTTCGTACGAAGATTTCGGACTTAGGCGTATGCCCGGATCGGATTTTGGATGACCCGGGAGCGTTTTGGCGCCTATTTTGGAAGTTAGCATTTTGGAAGAAATTTCATAAGTTTGGGTTGCTGTGCATTTCAGTGTTACCGACGTCCGTTTGGGAATCCGAGTCAGGGAGTAGTTCCGTATGGTGATTCTGGTGTTGGGAGCACGATCGGAGGTGAATTTGGAGGTTCGTGGGTCATTTTGGAGTCATTTGGCTAAACATAGAAATTTGAAGGTTTTTGAGAAGTTTGACTGGAAGTGGACCTTCTGATATCGGGGTCGGAATTCGATTCCGAAAGTTGGAGTAGGTCTGTCATGCCGAATATGACTTGTGTGCAAAATTTGAAGTCAATCGGATGTGATTTGGTAGGTTTAAACATCGAAAGTAGAAGTTTGGAATTCTAAAGTTCATAAAGCTTGGATTGGAGGTCGATTCGTGGTTCTAGCATTGTTTGATATGATTTGAGGCCTCAAGCAAGTCCGTAACGTGTTTTGGGACTGGTTGGTATGATTAGTTGGGGTCCCGGGGGTCTCGGGTGGATTTCGGGTGGTTAACGGATCGAAATTGGAATTTTGGAGATAGCTGAAGCGGTCTGCTTGCCGGTATAACTGCTTCTGCGGAGGGTTCACCGCAGAAGCGGTTAGATGTAAAAGGAGCAGGGACCGCAGATGCGGGGGTATTGGCTGCATATGCGCAAGCGCATAAGTGAGAAGAAGGACCGCAGAAGCGGTGATTGGCGCGGGTGCAATGGGGGCTCCGCAGATGCAGACTCGCAGAAGCGGCAAGGAGTCTGCAGGTGCGGAAATGGCTGGGCAGAATGTTTTAATAAGTGGGGTTGAGTTCAATTCACCCATTTTTCTCTTTTTTGGGGCGATTTTGGAGCTTTTTGAGAGGGACTTCCACCTAGCAACTTGGAGGTAAGTTAATCCCACCTATATTGAGCTAAATACATTGATTATGTAAAATTTGTAGAAATTTGGGGTTTTGGTGGAAAGACCTAGAAATTTATATTCTTGGAATTTGGCCACGATTTGGGTACAGAATTAAGAGAAAATTATATATTTGAGTTCGCGAGGCTATGGGTAAACTTATTCTTTGAAAATTTTGGAAATTCGGGCACGTGGGCCCGACGGCATTTTTGTAAACTTTTCGATCGGGGTTAGGAATTTTTATAATTGGATTGTAATAAGTAATTGAGCATATATTAATGGATTTTTATAATTATTGGCTAGCTTTGGAGCATTTATCATCGATTCGAGTCTTCGGAAGGGCGTGGAATGCCGGTTATGGATCTTCGGAGCGAGGTGAGTCTCCTTTCTAACCTTGTAGGAGGGAATTGTCCCCATAGGTGAGTTAATTGGTTATGTCCTCCTATTTGCGGGGGGGGGGGGGGGGGGGGAGGGCTACGTACGCACGAGGTGACGAGAGTCCATGCGTAGCTGCTATTATGCTTAAGTCCGGGTAGTCTAGGACCCAGAAGCATGCTTACTTGTAACAAATGCAACCTTGTTGACAAATTTAAAAATGCTTGAACATATTGAACGTGTAAATGAATTTCTAATAGACTAGACATCAATTCTTGACCTTTAAAAGAGAAACTTGCCTTTTTCTGAATAATTGCTCCTTGATGAGTTATTGACTTGACTATTTGATTGTGTTTATCTATTGTGGAGCGGGTCGAACGCCTCGGTAGATTAAATAGATGCATCTATGATTCGCGCCATTCAACCCTCTAGCAGTGCACAATTTAAATATTGTTGGATCGGGCCGTACGACCTCGGCATGAGTTGCGCATGCTTGTATTTCTTGCCTTGATATTTGTTGATACTAATATCTGCTCTCCCCGACTTGAGATAATTGTTAATTAATGAATTATGAATCTGTAGACTTTAAATAAAAGGAAACTTTCACCTGTTTAGTGACTCATTTACATTTTACTGTTGTTCTTAATAAATCTGTGAGTCATCACATTAATAATATTATTACTGGACCTTTAGTAAGTGTCGAAGTTGCCATCTCGTCTCTACTTCTTCGAGATTAGGCTGGATACTTACTGAGCACATGTTGTTTTTGTACTCATACTACACTTCTGTACATTTTTGGTGCACAGGCATATGCACCTCTAGTGGCCTAGTGGGTGTAGCAGCATGGTTGACATGGAGACTAGGTCATGGTTGACACGGAGACTAGGTGAGTTGTATTTCCTCGAGGCGACCCGCAGCGAGTATAGTCTTCTTCAGTGTATTGTATTTACTTTCTGTCCAATTGTATTCCGGACAGCTGTTGTACTTTATTCGATTTTTCTTAGAAATTCCTCACACTTGTGACACCGGGTTCTGGGACGGTTATGAAGTATTTTGTATTAATTACTTATCATTTAATTTGAGTTGAAGCGATTATCTTTTTAATTGGTAAATTTGAAGGAAAATCATAGATATCAAGAGTATTAAAATGAAAATTTAATTCTAAGATCTTTTTTTCCAAAAATTGTGGTGCTAATATAAGAGCTTCAATACTACAAAATTTTCACATGAGTGAGGTCAAAAATTTTGGAAAATATTTAGGGTTCCTTATTTTTAATTCAAGGCCTAGTAAACAAGATTACCAATATTTACTTGACAATTTCAAATCTAAATTGGCAGGTTGGAAAACACACTTTTTAACTAAAGCAGGAAGGACGACCTTAATACGTTCAACTTTAAATAACCTTCCTAATCATCTGATGCAATATATCACACTACCTTCTTATATTATTTCCTCTCTTAATAGATACCAACGAAATTTTCTATGGGGCACCACTCCTCAAAAGAAAAAATTACATCTTATTAAGTGGTCTATGGTTACACAACCTTTAGAGCGAGGGAGGTTAGGCATACAAAATCTTAGTGCCAAAAACGAAGCTTTGCATGCGAGTCTAGCATGGAGGTTTTCTCAAACCCCAAATCACCTGTGGGCACAAGTATTACTGCATAGTTATCTAAGGCCACCAACTTTAATCAAAAAGAAAGCTTCAACAACTTGGCTTTACATTCTTAAGGGTTGGTCCAACTGTGGATTAGGCTATAAATGGAACCTAAGTACTGGACAACACATAAAATTATGGAATGATCCCTGGCTAACTCACAATTCTTTGATTCGTAATTTTATATCAGGACCCCTCCCCCAAGCTGAGGACAGGAAACTAGTGTGAGATTACTATTCAATCACAAATGGCACCTAGATAAATTACCATTCGTAGTACCTCCTTCTTCAGAACATGTAATCACTGATATCTATATACCAATGGTGCCCATCACTTATGACAAATTATATTGGGCAATTATACCAAATGGGTTATTCTCTATGAAATCCATGTATCATACTCTCATAAATAGACTCAATCCACCAATAACAAATGAAATTATAAACTATAAGTGGATTTGGAAACATACAATACCACCCAAACTTTCTTTCTTCTTATGGTTAATCTGCCATGAAAGACTTCCTACAGCTTCTTATTTACATAAATTAGGAATTATAAATTCATCCCTGTGCACACAATGTCATTTGGTCCCTGAAATTATAAATCATATTTTCCTTGACTGTCATAATGCTATTGCACTTTGGGCTTCTCTTAATATATCTACTACACAAATAAATACTTCACCTCAAATTGATCGTACAACTTGGTTACATAACTTTATACATAAGCAGCCTTTATCATCATTTTGTCACATTCCATCTTCCATAATCTTTCCTTTTGCTTTGTGGCAGTTATGGTCTATAAGAAATAAAAACTTTTTTGATCGTCAACATCTTAAGTCAAGTATTCCTCTACTATACAAACAGGCTGCTGAATTTTATTATCTCACAAATCCTACAAAAAGAAATACCTCATTACAATCTCTATATATAAAATGGCATCCACCAAATGGACAGTTTTTTTAAGTTAAACATTGACGGTTCTTCATCCTACACTCACAATAAATGTGGTATTGGTGGGTTGTTTCGCAATCAACATTGCAAATGGATTATAGGATTTACAGGAAGAGCACAACATGGATCTAGTGTTCAGACAGAATTGCTGGCACTTCTCATGGGGCTAAAAATTGCTATCTAGCATGAACTTACACCACTGAATATCGAAACAGATACAACTGCAATACTTGGTATGTCAAATACACCTATAATGCAATACACTAATTTAATCAATGATTGCATGTTATTACTCCTACAGCTGGATAATCCAAAGATTCAAAGCATTTACAGAGAGCAAAACTTTGTTGCAGACTGTCTAGCTAAATATGGAGCAATGCATGCGGAGGCTAGTTGTATACTTTTTGGAAGTCCTCCACCTTTTGTCACGCCTTTTTACCAGCAAGATCAAGATGGAATGCTTAGAGACTGCTCAAATTAACAAATATGATATGTAATAGTAGTTCCATAACTAGTACTGTGTCTAGTAGTAGTGTTGTAGTAACAAATCCAGTTTCTGTGTATGATAATCATTTCCATAAGGGGGAAATAGTATCTAACTTTAGTTCTCTTCAACTGATGCAACTTATGCATCCTACAAGCTCTTGTGAACGTTTTTAAGTATCTATAATATGTCTATCTTTTTAAACAAACAAAAAAAATTAATTAAGTATTTTTAGTTGGTTTGTCTGACAGTGGTGTCCGGCGCCATCACGATCCTTAGTGGATTTTGGGTCGTGACAGGTTTAATTTGGTTTCAGCATTGAATGCAGTGTCTGTAATTTAATTGAAATAAGATTGTTGTTGGAACTTAGATTTCATTGATAAATAATTTTATTATATCAATTCGTGCTTTGCCTGATATCATATGCATTGAAATGGATCTCCTATGATCAGTTGTATTAATTGATTAATGGTTGATTAAAATTGACTAATGTAATGATTGAAGACGACGAGGAGTTGATGAGAAAGGAGGGGACTGCAACTGCTCCTTTATGCTTTAGCTTTAGGGCGTTTGATTTGTTTGGAAATATGATATGACCCTCCCATCAATGCCAACCCGTAACCCATTTATTAATTCGTTGGAGTAAGTTCGTGGAAAAGAAAAATGCTTTTGATATGTTAAGGTGTAGGCTTCTCAAAATAGTTTCTTAATTACATTCATTGAATTTTCGTTAAAATTTTAGTAATTAAATCCTCAACTCACGGCTACACATTCACAAAACACACACAAATATTTCAACGTATCCCTTTAGCCCAAATCAAACTCCATATTCCTTGAACCTTTACAAATAAACCTCAAGTTAAGTTTCGAACAATAAATTATGAATATTGTAGCTTGCTTTAGCCGCGTAATTAAATCATTGTGGCCATGGGTACGGTTTCCGTGGCATGGTCACGATAGATAAATCCCCATTCGAGTGCGCGTTTCACGTGACTCGAACAAAAGTTTGAATAATAATAATAAAACAAACATGTTGTAGATCGCGGGTACGGTTCCCTTGATGCGATTCACAATGTGTACGAAACAAACGAGTTCGCGACATCGCAACTTGTGCAAACAAATTCCATAAATAATTAAAAGCGGTTTAAAAGGTTAAAAATGCACAATAGGTTTCAAATATGTAATTAATCAGATAATTAGGCCAATTATTAATAGTTGAGCCACCATGCTAAAACCACAGAACTCGGGAGTGCATCACACCTTCTCCCGGGTTAACAGAATTCCTTGGTCTTCTATGTTCGCGGACCATAATAAGAGTCAATTTTTCTCGATTTGGGATTTAAAATAAACCGGTGACTTGGGACACCATGAATAATTATTCCAAGTGGCGACTCTGAAATTAAATAAATAATCCCATTTTAATTAATGTCACTTTAATTGGAAAAACTCTTTATCCCCTCGGGAAAAAGGAGGTGTGACAATTGGATCATGGAAAGCCCAGTTTTGAAGTATGAAGACATGACATGAACTGAAAATATGATTGGTTGGACGGATTAGGCTGATCAATTTGAAATGCATGTCATGATCATTGGAGGCAGCCGCTTCACTCAAATAAGTCCTTTTTCCCCATTCTTCTTCACATAGTCATCTTTGTTCAAATTTTTCCTTTGTTCCTTTTGCCAAAAATCACTTCACTGTGCTCTTTGAGTTTATCTTTATGAGTCACTTTCGAGTTAGCCCTTCTCAAACAAGCAGGAAAGGATTCCAAAGCCTACTACCAGCTTCTAAATTGCACAAAGCGGAGTTCGGCCAAGCACATCACGAGTAACATGATTCAGAATAAGCAGTAAGGTGATAACTAAAGTTCAGGTGATAAGGTGATAAGGTGATTCTTGAATTTTGAGAAAATACAAAGATTCAACAACTTTCTGAATGAAAACACAATGCAATAAGTGGGTGTAAGAGATTTAGGTCATTCAGAGATCAAACAATCCCTTGCTGGCTCGAAGCAGCTAAACAAAATGAAACATGGCAGTGGCAGAAGCGGATACACAGCAATGATGCCACAAACTAACCACCACATTTTCAGACTAACAAGATTTCATTTGTTTGAAACAAGGGCAAGGAAAATTTGTTCGATCTGCAGGGACCCTCCATGAGGAAAGCAGGGTTAGGGGCAAGGAATTTTGTTCTTTCTGCAAAGATCCTCCAGGAAGAGAGCATGGCTCAAATAAGTTTATTCTCGGCTTCTCAGGACCCTCCTAGATAATGGGATTTAGTTTTAGGATTTCAGGACCCTCTTGGATAATGGGATTAGTTTTCAAGTTCTCAGGACCCTCTTGGATATTGTGATTTAGTTTTCAACTTCTTAGGAACCTCCTGGATAATGGAATTTAGTTTTCAAGTTTTCAGGATCCTCTTGGATAATGGGATTAGTTTTCAAGTTCTCAGGACCCTCCTGGATAATGGGATTTAGTTTTAGGTTTTCAGGACCTTCCTGGATAATGGGATTAGTTTTCAAGTTCTCAAGACCCTCCTGGATAATGAGATTTAGCTTTCAAGTTCTTAGGACCCTCCTGGATAATGAGATTTAGTTTTCAAGTTCTCAAGACCCTCCCGGATAATGGGATTTAATTTCAAATTTTCAAGGATTTAGTTTTAAGTTTTCAGGACCCTCCTGGATAATAGGATTTAACTAACATTCACATATGTTCCTGGTACCAACTGGGGCAAAAGATTTTCCTTGTGTTTTCTGTTTGTTGTAATTGCAAGCGCGCACCTACAGAGCGGGGGAGTCCATTTCAAGTTTTAAGTCAGTAGCAGGCGCCCACTTGAAAAATGAGGGAATTTCATTTCAAGTTTTAAGCAAGTGGCAAGCGCCCACCTCGAGAATGAGGGAATTCATTTCAAGTTTTAAGCAAGTCGCAGGCACCCACCAAGAATGCGAGTCAACATGAAAGATGACCAAAAGAAGGAGTCTCAATCCAAAAAAAAAAAAAGAGAAGTAAATTCAAATAGCACATGAAAGATGTGAATTGCTCAAGACATGGTTTAAGTTATGAGCACTGCATGTCCGGTCTTGATCCAAAGAGTCGTGGAAGAATGAATCAGTACCTGCAGCTAGCAAGTATCAAGGTTCAAGTCAAAAGTCTGCATGAAGAACCATTCAAGACTCAAGATCAAGATCAAGCTTCAGTAGACTTATATATAGGAATCTTGTAACTCATAGTTGATAGGCTTGCTTAGTTCTTTTAGATTTTGATTTGATGTAATAATAGGACCGCGGACCGGAACCTCGACGGCACGGCACTTCACTCGACTCTCCACCTCGGTATCCTTCTCCATCTTTCCTACATCTGAACTACACGTGGCCTGATTCCATTATAGCCAAGGATATGTAGGCAGCTTAGATACCAAGGCTCGGTCACATTCTCTTTTCTTTTAGTTTTGGTCTCTCTAAATAAGGGTCGGGTCAAAAACAAGTTTTGCTGTTCTTTGTATGGAAACACTTCGTGCTTCCCGTCAAAAAGGGGCAGCTGTAAACATGTAATTTTTGACCCACCAAGTCATCAAGCTATATTAATGTTCTTAGCATTTTAAAATATTTATTTGAGTTATTTTAATAGGATTTAGCCTATTTTTCACTTTTACTTTTATTTTAAAACATAAAATTGAAAACACATAAAATAGTTTCATTATATATTTCTTATTTTTACTTAAGGCCATTAGTATTTTGTAGCAATATATTTTTGTTTTTACTATGATTTTCACTTTATTTTGAATACAATAATTTACATAAAAAAATAATATATAAAAAATAGTTTCATATTTTGATATAGTTTATTTAATTAATTGGAATTAATTTATTTTTAATAGTTTAAAAGATTGGGTTTGTTAGCTAATGGACTTTAAGAATTGAAGAGCTCTAAATGAGGAGCCCAATTCGGGTGCTTTGGAGCCCAAATCTGGGCAGCCCAATCCCATAACCCCTTCAACCCAGCTGACCCCTTGCCCTGAACCCATGACCCGCAATAATACCCGCCCCATTCCAACTTTCAATCTTAACCATTTACCCCCTCTCATCCAATGGCTCACATTTCCCCCCACCTTAATATTTAAACCTAATTATAACACCCCAAAATCCTAAACCTAATCCCCATCTAACCAAACGTCACACTACCCATCTCTACGCATCTGCCGCCTCCTTCACTACCTAAACTCGCTGGAAAACTCACCAAACCCGGTGAGTTCACTGAACTGGTCCCCCACGGTCCCCTCCTCCACCCTTCTCCTTCCTCCACGTGTCCCTAATCATGAAAGATCCATTTTCTCTTCATATTCTTTTTTGAGTTTATCTTTTTTTAGGCAAAAACGGTAAAACGGGAGGCGTAGGTTCGAGTTACACTCGATCTAATCCCTCCATCTGTCCTTTATTGCCATCAAAAGAGATAAAATTTGAATTCTTTGGGATTTTTTTTCCGGATTTTTTGGAGAAAATTTTAGAATTTCTTGGAGAGGAAATAAGAAGTTTTTCTAGGATCCCTATATATAGGGGATTTTCAGATAAACCAAGAAGACAGAAAATTGGGAGGAAAAAGATTGAAAACTTTTGGGGTTTTGGTTCTTCGATCTTCCTCCTTTGATTTTTCATTGGAGTTCTTTCAAAAAATTTAGAAACAAAAACAAAGATACATTTCGTTCCAGATCCAGTTCACTTCAAAAATTGAAAAAATACAAAAAAAGAAAGTTTAGTCTCTTTCGTTTGATTTTAGTTTTAAACAATGGATTTTGGTTGAGGCATTAGAGTTGGCTCCGAAGTTTCTGTTTCTGCTTTTTCTGGTTACAATTGGAGTTGGTGTAGTACTGCTCGTATGGAGCTTGTGTGAGTGATTGAGTCTGCCGTCCGAGGTTTGCTGCTGGTTCGCGGCTCATGTTCATCTTCAATAGCTGATTCTATTGGAGTTTTGCCTTCATCCATTGTATTCGACTTCCGGAATTAATCGAAATCTTCATAAGGTTCATCATCTTCCCTTCTCTTTATTCTGCCTAATGATGGAATTGAAGTCTGATGAGAGCCTAGGATAAAGAAACTGAGTTGAATGGGATTTTGTTTTAGCTGAAGGTTGATAAGAGTAGATTTCCAAGGATTTTTGATTGATAACGAGTCTGGTTGAGTCGTTTTCATTATATGTGTTCTGTTTTTTTGTTTGTGCTTAAACATTTCCTCCTCACGGTTCTGCCTGGTTTCAAAATGATTGGATTGAAGTGTGGTTTGGTTTCACGATTATCTGAATTGGTGAAATAATGTCTTAATATCTGTCAGAATTTGCTTGATTAGTTGCGAGGGTGCTGAATGAATTTCAATTTAGCGTCACGCTCCTTCATGATTTCTCATGAATATTCTAGTACATCCCTCTCTGTTTGCGCATGAAAGAGTGCTGGAAATATTTGTCGAGCTTTTCTGCTTGTTGATGATCTAGCTCACTCGTTAATACTTTAAATCTACTACAACTGTTTCTCGTCATGTGTTGCATACTTGTTTCACTTGGTTCGGTGAATCTTGCTTTTGAACATAAGTGAATGATGGAGAAATTCCATGAGTTTTTTCCTCGTCACGCCTTCAATCTTTAAGTTGTGTAACTGTCTGATTGTAATCTACTTTGAGTCTAGGTTATCTAATTTAATATGAACTATATGGTCATTCGCCCATTTGCTGATTCTTCTTCGAGAACTCTTTTTTTTTTTTTTTTTTACAAGATAAGAGTGCAAACAATGTTTTTGGTTCCATCAAATCTTGATTGAACTTGAATAAAAGGGTCATTTTGTGAAATGGATTTCTATGTCCAAGCTTGCCTAACATGAATGAATGCGCAAATAAAATCTACTATATTTGAGAGTGGTTAAGGGGGAATCCAATTATTCATATTGAAGTGAAAGCACGGGCAGTCATGCTTAAGGAGTTAAGGCACTTGATTTTCTCATTAAAATTGTGTGAGTGCATCTTCATGCTCAATTCCTAAATAGTCAAATTACCTTTTCCATGCTACGTTGATCATTTGTTTTGTCCATAGACCAAATGCTGGAAATATTCATCACATGAGTCACTTTTGCATACTATAATACCCGTTCTTGGTATTATCTTATTGCTTATAGATGTTTGAGAGAAAAGGTTTTGGGGTGAGTAAAAATGAGCTTCTAGCAGATATCTCGTAGGAATGTTGTTAGGGTCTTGAGTGACTTTGAGAGAGAGGTCTTCCATTTAGAGATTAGTAGTTTTTCCGGTTGGGATATTACTGTGAGTCAAATCGACGAGGTGTTAGGTGGCTCTTATCATACTTCAAATCCATTACTTTGCTCGTCTTATTTTCGGTTGATGATTTAGTTGACTGGTCTATTTGGGTGACTTATTCAATATGGCTTTGTTTTGGATGAATGACGATGGGTTTTGAGAATGGGGAAAAGCCAACCATAATTAAATTGTTACGTATATTTATTTTTTTGTTTTTTTATTTACCTTATTACATTGATCGCTAGGAGCATGCCTAGGCCATTGTCACTGGGTAGGCAAATCGTAGGTCGCTTCTTTTATTTTAATCGAGGCGAGAGGTCGTTTCCTTTAGTTTATTATCCGGGGAGTGCCCTGCGAAATTTGTATATATTTTTATCTGGGGTATGCCCCGAAGTATTAGTATTTGGAGGTTGAAAGTAGAACTCGTAGTATCTTTATTTTTATTTTCATTTTTATTTTTCTTTTATTAGGTGGGAATGACTTCGAGCCTCTTGTGTGTTTATTTTTCTTTTCTATGTTTATTTTTGACCTCAATTTGAATATTTTAAAAGCCAACTAGATCGAGTACGTGTAAGGCCCCGTGAAATTTTTACTCAAAAATCCGAAATCTCGTAGTGTCGAGTTAAGGATATGTGTTAGAAATTTATACGCGGTTCAGACCTTTTGGATTGATCTGTGCATTAAAAAGTTAAGAAAAAATATTTTTCAGAAGAATACGTTTCTGCGGCCCATTATGCGACCGTTTAATAGCAATGCGGGCCACATAACTGCTGCAGATTGAGGCAGGATGTCGGCCAATTTTGAGGACAACTATGTGGCCAATTATGCGATCACATAATCGATATGCGGGCCGCATGTCGTCGCATAACCTCCTTGGTATTTTGCGAAGGGCAGTTCTGCGGTGCATTATGCGACCGCAGAACAGGTATGCGGACCGCATTTTGGTCGCATATGTCGCGTCCCTTTTCCTTCGCGGAATCGGGTTTATGACATTTTGGTTGGGACAACTCTTTCCTTTTGGGAAAGGGGTTTTGCAATTTTGAAGAGTTGCCACCTAACGATTTTAAGGTGCGTTAGGGCACCTATGGGGTTCAACTACAACTACGTTTGATAACCAGAGATAGGATAAGGGCTTGAAATTATCCGAAGGGAAAGGTATTAGGCACTCCTCAGGATCCACTAGTGTGGTTCCCGGCTAGATAGTTCTTTGTGAATTTGTCCAATTAACAAGTAAATAAACAAGGCTCAAATAAGAGGGGATGTTAAATACACAAGTGTTTGAAGATGATTAAATAAAGCAAAGTTTTGAAAGAGTTATAACTAAGCATGCTGATGAATATAAAGGGGTCATAGGTTTGTTTATAATACGGATCACATCAATGCAATACCCGGTAATCACTCCTCAAAAGAGGGGCTACACGTGGTATTAGCGCGCCAGTCATCATATCCATATCTACTCTTCCCACCCCGTAAAGGTATTTAAAGCGCGGATTGGTCTCGAACACTATTGTGTGCTATTACCCATCCCATTCCTATCAGTCCCGGAGGAATTTTAGGACTACTATTCCTATAATAGGGAGGATTTAAGCTGACTCTTAGGT
Organism: Nicotiana attenuata; assembly: GCF_001879085.1. NCBI lineage: Eukaryota > Viridiplantae > Streptophyta > Magnoliopsida > Solanales > Solanaceae > Nicotiana > Nicotiana attenuata. The sequence goes on from NW_017676675.1 coordinate 29,738, forward strand.
TTAAAGGCAAAAGGCCAAGGCGACATACAAAAACACGTAGGACTACATTCAAAGGGGAAACATGTAAGCAATTAGAAGGCTCATACAATCCTCCGCAAATAATACATATAAATAGCACGACTCAAACACAGTTGAAGTTTGAATTTTAAAAATCCTAAGGCAGGGGTTTTGAGTCAGAACCAGATTCATTGTATAACTCAGATAAGAAGTCCGAATCAGGCCTGCCTGCTAGTTGTAGCAGTTGCTAATTAAATAAAGGCAGATTCAATTTTATCATTATTGTTACCTAAGGCTTGCCTAGGCGTAACAGTGATATCCTAGGAGCATGATATCTATTGCTGATTAGGAATGTAATAAAACAGTAAACAGTTCTAAACGAGCGATTTGGATCCTATGGGCATGCTTTCTAAACCGTATTGATAAAAGGAGCAGGTTGTTTAAACTGATTCAAAACAGTACGAGTCGAACTGATTTTTAACTAGATTGGTTTTAGGTCCTAAAGGCATGATTCCTATTATAACTACTTAAATTATATAGATATGGTATCTAAGTATGCAAGGCTGATTTTGATCCTTATAAGCATGGTATCTAATTGAACATGAAGTGGAATAGGCTGGATTTATTTGATCACATTCCTATAGGCATGATCTCTATAAAAATATGGATATTAACCTTACAGGCATGACATCTAATTTTGAAGCTGATTTTAACCTTGTGGGCATGGTGTCTGATTATAGCCATTAGATCCTATGGGCATGATGTCTAAGTGTGGAAGTAAGCATGCAGAATTTATTAAACAGATCCTATAGGCAGGATATCTATGTGTGGGAGTAAAACATGCAGAATTTATTAAAAAGGTCCTATAGGCAGAATATCTAAGTGTGGAAGTAAAACATGCAGAATTTATTAAACAGATCCTATAGGCATGCTGTCTACCCTTAAAACATGCATAATTACCCCATCCCTTTTCACTAGCCAACCCCAATATTTGTTACAAATTATTACAGACCAAATACATGAATTACAAAAGAAGTGCAGAAATAAGAAATTACAACCAAAAGAAGCCTGATCTTGACTTCCTATCTGAGTTATATAATTAATCACTTCAGATGCGCATGGTGTTCAAAGCCTTTCTCATACCTGGGTGTGTCAAAGTTCCCTAAGGGTCTCAAGGGACCTCGGGCAGTGCTTACACCCAGGTTTGCATAACCAGACAAGATTGAGTGCAGTGTGGAAGGGCCAGCCCTTATGTGTCCAAGTTCAGAGGGAGTTCAAGGGTCCCAAGGCAAAGCTTACACAAGAGGGGCAGAACCTAGATTCTAAGAATATGGTGGAAGTGCAGGACAGAGATTGATTAAAATTGAGTTGGAAATAGTAAGTATTAAAGGGTGATTTGAAAACAATAGTAGTAGAGCTCAAAATCCACAGAATCAGTAGTTACAAAAAGGGGTCGAGCGGTTTTGGGGATACATTGTATGAAGCATATGACCCCAGAAAGGGGCAGGTTTGGTCATGCACAGCAATTGATGATGCTGTCCTGCCCACAAGTCAACAAAAGGAACACAAACACATAGAGGAGATATGGGGTTTGGGATTCATAAGTCAGCAAATCACATAACAAGCGACTGACAGAGTGCATACATAGGGAAACATTAATCTAAAAAAAGGGAAGGGAACATATTTCAGCATGCTAGTAATGTAAAAAAACTGCAAAAACATTGACAGAAGTGAGCATGAATGAGAAACTGAAGCAACTTAAAGAAACATATTGTTGTTGAGACTTAAAGAGTAAACCAGGACATACCAGTAGAGACGGAAAGTGCAGAAAGGTAAAGCAAACAAGAGTCCACAGTCTAGCCGTGGCTTTCAGCCGGCTAGACAAAGTAATAGCATAAGTAGCAGTAAAGAAAGAGAGAGTTCTAAGTGTAAGTGTGTGTTTTTGAACTCAAGTTGTTCGTCTCTTTTGAAAGAAGAGGGGGTGGGTATTTATAGCTTTTGAAAATGAGTGATAAGTAAGGTGATAAGGAAAGTTTTAACACAAACATGGAAACAATCACAAGTCAGAATCAATTACTCAAGTGATTCCCTTTAATTAAGGAATCACTGTTTAATGGGTAATAAAAGGTTTCAATTAAGGAAAGAAAATCAGTTTGGGACCGATTGATTATTGCCATATAAGGGGAAGTAAAAGCAAGAAGTGAACTATCAAGTCTAAGTGCAGAATAGCTTATTTTGGGAAATGATTCAGCAAGGAAAAATATCGCAGTAAAGGGAAAGGAATCAATTAATTTAAACAAGCGAGTGAAATTATGGTTCATAAAAGAAAAGCTTTTGCAATCAGTCACAAGATCAATCAAGGATGAAACATGATTCTACCCTTCAGTATATAATTAGAGTGAATAGAAGCATCAGACATGCGAGGCCAAACACATTGGCAAAAGAGATAACACAAACATATAGTTTTGGCAGAAATAAGCTAGGATTTAGTAGTAAGGAAAATATCCGAGGCACAGTAGTCAAGTAGGTCAAGTCACATAGAATCAACAGTGAAGAAGAACATAGTATCAGATAAGAGAAATCAGAAACAGGCAAAGGTCTGTTGGCCCAAGATCAGTTGAAGTTTTGAAGAATGACAAACGAACTCAGTAAAGGACCAAGTTCATCTAAGGAGACACAGTTGT
>NW_017676675.1:32887-35679 GCF_001879085.1 Nicotiana attenuata
ATATTCGAAGCACAGTAGTCAAGTAGGTCAAGTAGTCACATAGAATCAACAGTGAAGAAGAACATAGTATCAGGTAAGAGAAATTAGAAACAAGTAAAGGTCTCACAGTAGTAATAAGTGAGAAAAACTTCTAAGAAATTTAGGGCTTCAGCAGTAGTCGAGTTTAAGAGATGGTAAGAACTCAAAATCAAACAAGTCAAACAAAGAAAAGAGAGTCAGAAACGAAGAACAAGTACACATTTAAAAAAACAATTTCAGAACTCGGATAAGACTAAAGGGAACTAGGGTTTTTAACATGCTGAAATAGATAGAAGAACAATATGAGCAAATCATTTTAAACACAGCAAAATCACAAACAATATTAAGATCAGAGAAGATATCTTTTGAAAAACTCAAAGGAAAACCCTAATTATTGAAAAAATGAAGAGTCGTTTTGAAAGAAAAGTTGAAGAACCTTCGAGAAAACACTTAAGGAATTCACAGTAAGTACAGATCTAAGAGAGATCTGAAAGAAAATTGAAAGGTCTTAGACATTAGGGTTTCAGAGAACCCAGAAAAGTGAGAAAGACTTCGAAAGTTAACGATCTAATCGGAAAAAGTCAAGGATCGACCTTGAAAGGCCATGAATGACCGGAGAAAGGTCGCGGATGCCGGAGAAAGGATGGCCGGAGAAAGGCCATGAACAACAGTCGAGCAAGGACTAGACCAGACTCCTTTGAGGTCTGGCCATGAAACCACAGAAACAAACACCCAGGAGCCATAGGAGGCTGATACACGTCTCAAATGACCACGAGGGGCCATGGATTAGGTAGGTATTAGGGTGGATTATGGTGGGATTAGAGGGCGGCGGCTAGGGTTCAGGTGAGGTTTCAGAGAGAATTGAGAGGGAAAGGGATTCAGAGGTGGCGGGTGGTGGGAAATGATTTAGGTTTAGGGGTTTCAAGGTTAAAAATGGTAAGGACGAATATTGGCCGTTGATCTGAATGATCAACGGCCTGGATTAAAGAGGGTAGGTGGGGAATCCGGGTTGGGTCGTTTAATTGGGTAGGGGTCGGGTTAATATTGAAATTGGGCTGGGGAAATTGGGTTTAATTTGGGGTCAGATTTAGGCTACAATTGAAATGTAATTGGGCTATTATTTAAATAGCCAATTTTCCCTTTTAAAATTATAAAAAATAGTAAATTAATTTCTGGAAATAAATTGAAAGCACTAAAATGATTTATGATAAATAATTGACACTTTAAAAATATAGGACTTGATTTTATAGATGTAAACGCAATTAAATCTTAAAAGCGGCTAGTATTGCAATTGTGCACTTTAGCTTAAAAAATACTAAATAAATTTGTAAAAATATGCAAAAATTATCTTAGCTATATTTCAGCATAAAGATGAAAATACAATAGTTGATTTACCAAAAATAATAATTGTGGAAATGATTATTGGGTTTTTATGGATAAAAAGGGAAATTAATTGATTTAAAAACCTTTAAATTATGAAAAAATAATAAAACACTTGAATATGCTTACATATGCATATATATGCCATTTTGAAGTTATTTTGCATATTGAAAATATATAGGGAAAAATTGGGTGTCAACAGCTGCCCCTCTTTACCCGGGAAGGATGAAAGAGTTTTCGGTTAAAGATATGATGGCCAATTTTGACCGAGCGAAACGGTTTGAAGAGGTTTGGGCCATACCCTTGTTTCTTAGATGCCTACATATCCCTTGTTTTACAGGAATCAGGCCATATGTAGTTCAGGATCCGTCGGCGGAGTATGCCGATGGGTACTTTCCAAGAACGAACGCAATATCTCGGGTCAGGTGAGTGGATCACTTACGGGAATGGTTAGGTTTGGATATGGCTGCGGGCACTGGAGCGGAATCGCTCCTGCCGGGGCGGCTGTTGTTTGCCGGTTTACCTGCAAATAAGCAATACAATCATATATTGTGCGTAAATTTAGACATGATGCATTTTCCCTGTTGGACTATGAATGCTGTCTTTGAATGGTCAGGATGACGTCTTTAGACCATAATGTCTTGGGCCATGAAGCGTATAATAAAGGATTCGCAGGCTATGAAATGATGTTCTCGGGCAATGAGGATGGTGCCTCCGAACCATGATTCCTTTGAATGATGATATGCAAGAGATTGAAAGGGATCCTCGGGCCATGACATGGTGTTCTCGGGTTATGAAGATGGTGACTCCGAACGATGACACCTTTGGATAAGTTGGCGATATTTTAGCCCATGACGGATGCAGTAGCATGTGACGATCTTTCAGCCGTGCAATGTGGCGATCTTTCAGCCGTGCAATGTGGCGATCTTTCAGCCGTGCAATATGGATTGAGATAGCGTTTAGTCTCGGAAGGCAGACCCTTATGTAATGCAAATGCAGATAGAGGTAGAGCTTAACCTCGGAAGGAAGAATGGTAGCCTTATGCAAGTTGGAAGGCAGAATGGTAGCCTTATGCAGGTTGGAAGGCATAATGGTAGCCTTATGCAATGCAAATGCAGATAGAGGTAGAGCTTAACCTCGAAAGGCAGAATGGTAGCCTTATGCAAGTTGGAAGGCAGAATAGTAGCCTTATGAAATGCAAATGCAGACACAGGTAGAGCTTAACCTCGAAAGGCAGAATGGTAGCCTTATGCAAGTTGGAAGGCAGAATAGTAGCCTTATGCAATGCAAATAAAGATAGAGGTAGAGCTTAACCTCGGAAGGCAGAATGGTAGCCTTATGCAAGTTTGAAGGCAGAATAGCAGCCTTATGCAATGCAAATACAGATAGAGGTA
>NW_017676675.1:40708-41053 GCF_001879085.1 Nicotiana attenuata
GTAGCCTTATGCAATGCAAATGCAGATAGAGGTAGAGCTTAACCTCGGAAGGCAGAATCGTAGCCTTATGCAAGTTGGAAGGCAGAATAGTAGCCTTATGCAATGAAAATTGAGATAGAGGTAGAGCCTAACCTCGGAAGGCAGAATGGTAGCCTTATGCAAGTTGGAAGGCAGAATAGTAGCCTTATGAAATGCAAATGCACATAGAGGTAGAGCTTAACCTCGGGAGGCAGAATGGTAGCCTTATGCAAGTTGGAAGGCAGAATAGTAGCCTTATGCAATGCAAATGCAGATAGAGGTAGAGCTTAACCTCGGAAGGCAGAATGGTAGCCTTATGCAAATTGG
>NW_017676676.1:0-5100 GCF_001879085.1 Nicotiana attenuata
TTCAACTGTCTGTAATCAATGCACATCCTCATTGTGCCATCTTTCTTCTTTACAAATAGCACCGGTGCACCCCACGGTGACACACTAGGACGAATAAACCCCTTATCTAGGAGTTCCTGAAGTTGATCCTTTAGTTCTTTCAACTCTGCTGGTGCCATGCGATACGGAGGAATAGAGATGGCCTTAGTGCCAGGCACCAGATCAATACCAAAATCAATGTCCCTGTCCGGTGGCATGCCCGGCAGGTCTGCTGGAAACACATCAGGGAAGTCCCTCACGACGGGGACGGAGTCAAGACTAGGAGTCTCAGCTCCAATATCTCTCACGAAAGCCAAATAAGATAGACAACCTTTCCCAACAATCCGCTGGGCCTTTAGAAAAGAAATCACCCTGCTGGGAACATAATCAGTCGTACCACGCCACTCAATCCTCGGAATACCCGGAATAGCCAACGTAACTGTCTTAGCATGACAGTCCAGAATAGCATGGTACGGAGATAACCAATCCATACCCAGAATAACATCAAAATCAACCATGCTCAACAGCAATAAGTCAACTCGGGTCTCCAGACCCCCAATAGTCACTAAACAGGATCGGTATACATGATCTACAATGATAGTATCACCCACCGGGGTAGATACGTGCACAGGCAAAGTAAGACAACCTCGGGTAGTACCCAGGTGATGAGCAAAATATGAAGATACATAGGAATAGGTAGATCCGGGATCAAATAAGACAGAGGCATCTCTGTGGCAGACTGAGATAATACTTGTGATAACAGCATCTGAGGCAATGGCATCCTTCCTGTCTGGAAGAGCATAGAATCGAGCTTGACCACCGCCAGTCCGGCCTCCATCCCTGGGGCGGCCCCTGGCTACCTGACCTCCACCCCTAGCTGACTGGGCGGGTGCTGATGAAACAGGAGCAGAAGATGAGGGCTGATCCCTCTGCTGAGACTGACTACCACGACGCCGAGGACACTGCCTCCTCATATGACCGAACTCACCGCACTCGTAACAACTACCCGGCGCTGGAGAAGGGACTGATGGAAACCCCTCGCTGCTGAAGAACCTTGGACTGAAGAGGTAGGTGTAGAGCTCTGAGCTGGAAGGGCACTAAGTGAAGTCTGGCCCTGCTGAAATCCCTGATGACCACGGCCTGAAGAGGCCCCACTGTACTTTGGACGACCTGACTGAGGAGGCCTGAAGGAACGGCCTCTGCCACGCTGGAACTGGCCCCTAGATGGAGCACCACTGAAATTACCTGAACCTCGAGGCCTCTTTGCCTCTCTCTCCTCACGCTCCCGACGGCGAACCGTCTCAATCTCTCGAGCCATGTTAACTACCTCCTCAAACGAGGCACCCATAACCCTCTCTCTGGTCATCAAAATGCGGAGTGAATAGTTGAGGCCATCCACGAACCTCCTAATCCTTTCCCGATCTGTCGGGATCATCCAAGTGGCATGCCGAGCTAGCTGCGTGAATCTCAACTCCTACTGGGTCACAGACATGTCCCCCTGAACCAACCACTCGAACTGACGACGTAGCTCCTACCTGTGAGACTGCGGTACGTACTTCTCCAGAAATAGAGTGGAGAACTGCTGCCATGTAAGGGGCGCTGCACCAACCGGCCTACACCTCTCGAAGTCCTCCCACCAGGTGAATGCAGACCCTGAGAACCGGAAAGTAGTAAAAGCCACACCACTTGCAGTGCGAAGCATACGCTGACACTTATCCAGAAAACCCTGGGCATCCTCGCCCTCAGACCGCTGAACCTCGGAGGTTGAAGCCTGCCGAATCTCTCAAGACGACGCTGCTCATCGTCCGGCATAGCTGGAACCTCATAGGCTGGAGCTGGTGCAACTGGTGCAACTGGAGGAGCTATAGCTGCTTCCGGCGTCTGAAATCCCTGGGCAACCTGCTCAGGTGTGTGAGCAACAGGGGTCTGATGTCCTCCCCCGGCTTGGGAAGCAGCTGCTGCAGTAGAAGCTGAGACCGCCTGAGCCAGGCCAGTACAAACTGATAGTATCTGTGCCAAGGTCTCCTGGAGACCAGGAATAGCAATAGGCACTGCTGGTGCCTACACAGGTGCTGCTGGGACATCGACAGCTGGAGTCTGGTCCTGAACTGTGGCAGCTGGTGGGTCAGCAGGTGCTGTCTCTGCTGCCATACCTCGACCGCGATCACGACCGCGTCCACGGCCTCTAGTGGGTGGTACTGGTGGTCGACCATCGCGTCCGGTAGCACGAGTTCTCGCCATCTGCAAGAGAATAGAATACAGGAATTTAGTTCTCGAATCACAAAGCCACACGATAAGAATTTCAAGAATATGGAGTTTTCCTAAAGGTTCTGCAACCTCTCGAGGAGAAGTACAGGCGTCCCCGTACCGTTCCGCGAGACTCTACTAAACCGGCTCATGACTCGCGAGGCCTAGTAACCTAGGCTCTGATACCAACTTGTCACGACCCCAATCCCGGTCGTGATGTCGCCCAACACTAATGCTAGGCAAGCCCGACCAACTAAAATACTCTCAACCCAAATACGCAATCCGTTAACAAGTAATACGATTAAAATAGCAAATATCAAGGTTCCAATCCGAATCCAAATAAAATAGTATGGAAAATAATAACGAATATCCAAACATTCCCCAATAGATCTGGAGTCACGAGTCTAGAGCCTCTAGATGTAACAGAGTAATATATCCATAGTAATAAACTAGGATATGGAAAGACAAATGAAATGAAGGGGTGGAGTCGGGTCCTGCGGACGTCAGGCAGCTACCTCAACAACTCCTGAAAATAACTTCACGAAAAACAGCAAACAGCTCCACTAAGTCTCCGGAGCACCTGAAGCTGCACACATGGTGCAGGGAGTAAAGTGAGTACTTCCAACTCAGTGAGTAATAAACATATATAATGGCTGAAAGTAAGGAATCCCGAAATATTACAATATAAAGCTATAATCAACGATTCAACACGTTAAACGATGAAATAACAGCAGACAATGACAATTAAGACCAACAGATATAAAATGCATGAAAGCAATGCAATGCACATGACCGCTGCGGCGCACAGCCCGATCCATTTGGGTACCCGCGCTCACTGTGGGGGTTCAGACTCCGGAGGGGCTCCTACAGCCCAAGCACAACATTATCGTAACATTCGCTGCGACGTGCAGCCCGATCCACACTCAGTCCAGATATATATATGCATGCAAGCCACTCGGGCACAGTCAGATTATTCATTTTGGTCTCAATTATTAGGAATTATAGAGCTAAGTGTTTAAACCTTTATTTATTTATTAAACATTTTGAGGTAGTGTTTAATTCAGGACTGATATCATGAAATATGCTAAACATCATGGAAGCAGTGATAAGGATCCCTGAAGGATGCAAATGATAGGCACAAAGCCCTAAACAATTCATAAAATCCAAGTAGGATGATTACCAAATAATTTCTAGTCAAGAACACAGTACGAACATCAATCGGAACGGACTAGGTCACAATCCCCAGTCACAATCGACCCCGCACTCGTCATAGAGTACGTGTCTCGCCTCAATATAGCGTCACAATGTGATATACCGGGGTTTCAAACCCTCAGGTCATCATCTACATCATTACTCACCTCAAGCCGGCCACAAGTCTAGCTCGCTATGCCTTTGCCTTTCGAATCAACCTCTTCGCACGCCGAATCTGATTAAAACCACAACGAATACATTACAATAGGCTAAAGAAACATAACCCAATCGAAAAGACTCGAAAAACACCAAAATTCACGAAGTTGGCAAAACCCGAGCCCCGGGCCTACTTCTCGAAAAATTACGAAATTTACATCACTGGATTCCTCGTCTCGCCACGAGTCTACACATACCAATTTTACCAAAATTGGAGTTCAAATGCCCTTTCAAAATCTATTTTTACATCACAGCTTTCCAAGCCCTAACTTGACCCGTTTTTGATGAATTTTTCCACAATTTACATGTAATTTCTACCATGAACTCGAATAATTAGGCCAAGAGACTTACCTCCAATTGATTCTCAGTCAAAACCCTCGAAAATCCTCGCCCAAAGCTCTCCAAGTCGCTTAAAAATGGTGGAAACTACCTCTTGTTCGCGGATGAAATATAATATTTTGAACCCTTCTGTCAACAGCGATTTTCTCTTATGCGGTCCCGCTTCTGCGGCCAAAAATCCGCTTATGCGGTCTTCACTTAAAAACCCGGACTTCGCTTATGCGACTCGAACTCCGCTTCTGCGGTTCCCTCAAAACCGCTTCTGCGGTACAATGTTCGCTTATGCGGACCCGCTGAAGCGACCAACTTCCGCTTCTGCGGAACTACCCTTATCCACACCTGGCCGCTTCTGCGATCGCTCACCCGCTTCTGCGGAACCGCTTCTGCGGAACCGCTTCTGCGGTCCATTTCCGCAGAAGCGGAAATACCAGATGACAGCAACAACAGACCTGAAGCAAACTTCAAAACTCTTGTTCAACCACCCGAATTCACCCCGAGGCCCCCGGGACCTCAACCAAAAATACCAATACATCCTAAAACCTCATTCGAACTTGTTCTCATCGTCAAAACACATCAAACAACGCTTAAACCATCAAATCACATCGAATTCAAGCCTAAGTTTCTTAAAAACTTCCGAATTACGCATTCGATCAAAAACCCGACCAAAACACCTCCGAATGACCTGAAATTTTGCACACATATCTAAAATCACCTAACGGAGCTACTGCAACTCTCGGAACTCCATTCCGACCCTCGGATCAAAATCTCACCTATCCACCGGAATTCGCCCAAAATGCCAACTTTGCCAATTCAAGCCTAATTCCACTCCGGACCTCCAAAATCACTTCCGATCGCACTCCTAAGTCATAAATCACCTCCCGAAGCTAACCGAATCACCGGAATTCACATCGAGCCTTCTAACTAATAAGTCAACATTCGGTTGACTTTTCCAACCCAAACCTTCCTTAAAGGGCTAAGTGTCTCATTTCCTATCCAAACCAATTCAACCAAGTTATCATTTTGGTGGACAACCTATTTTTATCTCATATTTATCCAAAATATGGCTAACATGATTTTTTGCATATCTTT
>NW_017676676.1:5700-8344 GCF_001879085.1 Nicotiana attenuata
AAACTTTTTTTTTAAAAAAAAATAATAAAAAAAAGAGTATATATATATATATATATTTTGTAGTAGTCATGTGTGAGTTGTAAAAGATTAATTTTCATTTAAAAAAAACAAGTACCCTGTTTTACCGAACTACGCGGGTTTGATTCTTACCAGATGTTAGATACGTAGGCAACCTCCATCGGGTTCAGCCCACATTTTTCAAAAAAAAAAAGGAGCATAAAAATTACGCATGTGCATAAAATTTTCGAAAAAAAAATAATAATAAAAATTGCTATTTTTGGTCACCTTTTACTTTTTGCCCTCGTATTCCGGCTGTTTTCCCAGGACAGCCTTCCTTGGAAGCGTCGAGGAGCTATTTTCGCAAAATACTCATTTTGTTTATTTATTTTTACATTTTTACTGTGTTGCCCTTATTTCAGGCCATCTTAGTTGAGTCAACCTTAAAATTTTTTTTTTTGGAAGTACCATAATGGTTGTTTTCGTAAAAGAATGAATTTTTGTTTGCTTTTACCCGTTTATCCATGTGTACGGATGTTTTTTTGAGCGAGACAGCCATAGTACTTTTCTTCGAAGTACTGAAGAACCGTTTTCATAAGAATAACCATCTTGTCCCTCTTGTCACCTTTTATCGTTTTGTCCTCGGCCGGCCGGTTTTTATCATGTCTTGTTTCCTCGGTGAGATACGCAGTTAGTCATCCTAGAGTCTGGTCCTTTTTCATCCAAATTTGGCATATCAATCAAGTATGATCAGTTGGGTCTTAGTTGACTGATCCTTCAATACGAGGAATTCTCCACTAAGAAGTTCATTCATTGTCTTATCCAAAAGTCTCCTTGGTGTCATTTCTTCGAGTTTATATTAGGACTTGACCTCACATTTTTATCTATCCAGGTAAGATATGAATTCAGTAAGTGTAAGACCCGATAAAAATCCAAAAGATGGTGAGCCCTTGCAGATTTGGCTTGTGCATAAAACACCCCGGTTGCTGAGGCAGTGGTGGAAAAATATGCGCGTTTGTGAGCAGGAAAAGATAAAGGACCATCTGGGTAACTTTGTGGATATTATGGAGATCAACCCAAGGGGGACTTAATCGAGGCGTTGGTGCATTTCTGGGATCCTAATAACAACGTATTCCGTTTTAATGGTTTCGATATGACTCCCACTTTAGAGGAGTTAGCTGGATACACAAAGTTAGGCGATGAGCTTCGGAAGAAGTGACCCTTGGCCCCGAGCGATGTCACTGGCAGTAAGTTCCTTGAGCAGATGACAATCAACCAAAATAAAATAGCAAGTGTGGAACGAGGGCACGTTCGATTAGATTTCTTGTACGACAGGTATGGGTGTCCGGGTGGATTTTCAAAGCACGGGAAAGAGCTTGATAATAAAATTGGATATAAAGCTTGGCAAAGCCATGGGCGGAGAGCTTTCGTAGTGGCATTCCTAGGGACGATGGTTTTCCCGAGGCATGACAAAAATATTGATATTCGATTATCTGGCATAGTTACCGCTTTATTGCGTGGAAAGGATGTCACTATCATTCCTATGGTATTGTCAGATATTTACCGTGCCCTAACCAAATGTCAGGAAGAGAAAGATTTCTTTGAGGGCTGTAACATCATACTCCAGATATAGTTTTTAGAGCACCTTCTCAGTCATCCCGCACGGGTAAATTTTAGTGTTCATTGAAGCAACAATGAGCTTGGAGATGTGTTTGAAGATTTGATTGAAGATAGTAGCTTCCCCAGGGGAGTCAAAGCATGGAGAGGGCATCTTCAAAAGTTGACCGCTACTGAAATCACATAGAACTACCACTGGTTCTCGCCAAAAGAAGTCATATACAGGTCTTACCACCATTCGTTTCTAATTTTGATGGGTCTTCGGGGCTTTCAACCATATGTGCCTATGAGAGCCCTACGCCAGTTAGGTCGAAAATAGGTAGTGCCCATAGTGGAGCACATGCAATGATTCATGTGGGAGGTAACATCAGAAGATCATGTTCGTGAGGCATATGCTCAGCAGGTTTGGGATGAAATTAAGGTGCTTGAATTTCACACTATGGTGGAAGATCAGGATCGAGGAGAGTTAGACCCTGCATATTTAGAGTGGTTCTATGACCAAGATGCTTTTGGATCCAGGAAGGAGACAGTTCTGAAGAGCACGACGGAATGGGAGACTGAAATCAGAACAAGAGTAGGGCAGGTCAAGGAAGAAATAACAAGAGACTATGAATCCATCATCCGGGCTCTACGTAGGGATATAAGTATCGCCAATGTGAATAAGGATTTGCAGTGCTTTGAGTTTAAAGAGGAGAAAATCAGATTGACACATGAAGTTCAAACGCTTCAAACACAACTTCAGCAAGCGAGAATAAGGGCTACTGCTCAGCAGCGTGCACCCATTCCAAAGCACGAAGAAATGCATTACAGCCTTATCATCCATGATCTAAGGGCTCGGGCCAAGGCTGCAGAATCAGGTAAGAACCAAGTAGAGAATGAGCTAGCAAAGGTCCAGAACCAGTTGAATCTAGCGTTACAACGCGAGGCGGATATATCGGGCATAGCCAATAACCATGAGCGACAGATCCAGTTTTTAAGTCAGAGCCAGGAGCATGTTAGAAGGAGGGTCTATGAAGTGGCTACTTATACC
>NW_017676676.1:14591-34615 GCF_001879085.1 Nicotiana attenuata
AGCCATATTCTCTCTTAGTAATACAGGGTGCCAACCCCTGGTTACATTCCTTCTCACTGATATAGGGCGCCAAACCTTGTTATATTCCCTCTTAGTGATACAGGGCGCCAACCCCTGGTTACATCTTTTCTCAGTGGTACAGGGCGCCAACCCCTGGTTACATTCCCTCCAAGTCTTTCAACCTCACTCGTAGGAGACGCACTTCCTAGTTTGAGTCATTTCAATAGGAGACGCACTTCCTACTCTGAACCATTAATCTTAGGAGACGCACTTCCTAGTCCAAGTCCTTTAAGATCACTCGTAGGAGATGCACTTCCTAGTTTGAATCATTCCATTAGGAGACGCACTTCCTAATCTGAACCACCAGTCCTAGGAGACGCAATTCCTAGTCCAAGTCTGTTGACCTCATTCGTAGGAGACGCAATTCCTAGTTTGATCCATTCCAATAGGAGACGCACATCCTAATCTGAACTACCAATCCTAGGAGACACACTTCCTAGTTTGAGTCATTCTAATAGGAGACTCACTTCCTAGTTTGAGCTATTCAAAATAGGAGACGCACTTCCTAATATGAACCATTGATCCAAGGAGACGCACTTCCTAGTCCAAACCTTTAAACCTCATTCGTAGGAGACACACTCCCTAGTTTGAGCCATTCCAATAGGAGACACACTTCCTAGTCTGAACCATCAATCTTAGGAGACGCACTTCCTAGTACAAGTCCCTCAACCTCACTCATAGGAGACGCACTTCCTAATCTGAACCTTTATTCCTAGGAGACGCACTTCCTAGTCCAAGTCCTTCAACCCCACTCGTAGGAGATGCACTTCCTAATCTATACCAATCCTAGGAGACGCAATTCCTAGTCGAAGCCCTTAAACCTCACTCGTAGGAGACACACTTCCTAGTTTGAGTCATTCCATNATTAGGAGACGCACTTCCTAATCCGAACCATCAATCCTAGGAGACGCACTTCCTAGTCCAAGCCCGTAGGAGACGCACTTCCTAGTTTGAATCATTCCATTAGGAGATGCACTTCCTAAATCTGAACCATCAATCCTAGGAGACGCACTTCCTAGTCTAAACCTTTCAAGAGGAGATGCACTTCCTAGTTTGAGCAGTTCCAATAGGAGACTCACTTATATGAATCATTAATCCTAGGAGATGCACTTCCTAGTCCAAACCTTTCAACCAATCCTAGGAGACGCACTTCCTAGTTTTGGTCATTCCGTTAGGAGACGCACTTCCTAATCTAAATCACCAAATCTTAGGAGATGCACTTCCTAGTACAAGTCTTGCAACCTCATTCACAGGAGACGCACTTCCTAATATGAACCATTAATCCTAGGAGACGCACTTCCTAGTCCAAACCTTTGAACCTCATTCATAGGAGACGCAATTCCTAGTTTGAGCCATTCCAATACGAGACGCACTTCCTAATATGAACCATTAATCCCAGGAGACGCACTTTCTAGTCCAAGTCCTTTAACCTCGCTCGTAGAAGACGCACTTCCTAGTTTGAGTCATTACAATAGGAGACGCTTTCCTACTCTGAACCATCAAATCCTAGGAGATGCACTTCCTAGTACAAGTCTTGCAACCTCATTCCAATGGTAGACGCACTTCCTAATCTATACCATCAAATCCAAGGAGATGCACTTCCTAGTCCAAACCTTTCAACCTCATTCGTAGGAAACACACTTCCTAGCTTGAGTCAACTCTGTTCATTCTAATAGGAGAAGCACTTCCTAATATGAATCATTAATCCTAGGAGATGCAATTCCTAGTTAGAGTCCTTTAATCTCGCATTCATTCCAATGCCACCCATGGGAGATGCACCTTTTAGTCTAAGTTTTATCAATTTCTACTCCTAAGAGAAGCACATTCGATTCGGAGTCTTCAGTGTCGTTTTTTCATCTTTTAAATAAAATAAGCTGATCTGCAGCTTTACCCAATAACTCACAAAATTTTCTCAGTGCCAAACTGGGGCAGAAAATTTTGTTCGTTTTATTCCTCTTTGATGGCTTTGCAGGCCCCGCCATAGAGCAATGTTTGTAACAATCAAAGCTTGCCTGTTCAGTTATTATCAAAAGAAAGAAGTCTTTCAATCACACTTTAGTTGGAGTTAACTTTGACAATCTGTCAGTAACCCAGCTTCTGAAGATTCATCATCTCAATTTCGTATCAGGAAAGCAGGCACTAGATTGAGTCATAATCTTTTCTTCAAAGAGCATCAAGATCCAATCATGGTCAACACAAGAGACCAGGTCAAGAATCAAGATTTGACTCCAGAAGGCATATAACTAGGAATTTTGTAACTCTTAGTTTGCAGACATATATAGTTCTTTCTCTTTTCCTTTTGATGTAAGCAGCAAGTAACAGTTATAGCAACAACAACAACAACAACAATAGCAGTCTTAACTCCAGGGCCTGGTAGTCCCAGCTACCAAATTTTCCAGAACTTCACTGACCTGATTCCTTTATAGCCAAGGATATGTAGGCAACCTCGGAAGCAAGGTTCGGTCACCTTTTTCAAAAATTGCTTCCATTGGAGTGATATGTGAGCAAAAATTAGCTATGACATTCACTTTTCTTTGCACGAAAACTCTTCATGTTCTCGACCAAACAGGGGCAGCTGTGAACACCTATTTTTGCACTATTTTAACACCTCCTGGAGTTATTAGTGTTTTGTTACTTTAATTGTTTTTCTCAAATTTTGTGTCTTTAATTGCATATTTTCTATCATAAAAATACCAAAAAATAGTTCTTCCTTCATTTGTGCATTTTAGGAATCGACTAACTTTTCAATTGGTGCAATCTAGTTAATTAATCATTTGAATAAGTGATTTTAAATTTATTTATTTATTTGTGTAAATTTAGTTTAATAAGTAGGATTAAGGAAGAAATTTGGCCAAATTTGAAAGAAAAAGTGGGCAAGAGTGCAAGATAAAGGGCTGCCATGGAAAGGATCCAAAACTACGTAGTTTTGCCTCAACTACGTCGTTTCATTAAGTGAATCAAGATTTAATCTTAGCCACTCATAATCACATGATCCAACGGCCCTGATTAATCTCCAACTCTAGGTATTTAAAGCCTAGTTTGGCCAAATTTTGCCCCCATTTTTGCTTTATTTCCGTTTCTTCTTCCCCTTTCCTCACTTTCTCATCGCTCTCTCTTCTCTCCGCCCACCGCCGCCCATCGCCGCCGGCCGGAAATCGCCGCCGGCGGCGACAACCCTCCAATCCACCCCAAAATTTCACCATCTCTTCCCCTCTTCCTCCTCTTTCTACCTATACCACTCATATCCTCCAAATCTCCACCAATCTCCATAGATCTACTAAAATCCGAAAAAAATCTAGCCGCCATCTACCACCTCCAAACTCCAAAAATTTTACACCACCGGCCCCCTCTTCTCCCCCTCTTTCCATATCTCCAGCTCAAAACCTCAAAAAACCCAACCACCGCCGGCATCCAGCCCCACTGCCGATGTCCCGCCGCCACCGTTTGGCCATGTCACTGCCGCCCCTTACCCGCTGCCTCTCGTTTCTCTCCTCAAACCGGCCCCGAGCAAGGTTGTGTAGTTGATGTCATTAAAATCGGACTCGGATTCACCGGAGTTTTTGGTTTCAAGAATATCAACAATAGAAGCTTGCTCGAAGTACCACTGCCTATCATCATTTCCCGGATGCTCGGATTCACCGGAGTTTTTGGCTAGTTGGTTTTGTTAAATCGCTTCAGCGATAGCGTGTGTTTTGTTTGGTTTTAATAGTTAATTTTTTTTTGCTCATGTTGGTTCATAGTACATGTGTTGAAGTTTAATTACATGTTTTAATACTTGGTTTAATTTGAATCAATAGGGTGATATTGGTGTTGTTAAAATCAGAAATTTTGATATTTTTGTCGTAAAATAGGGTACTAGTAGCTTGCTTTTAGTAGGGTGGCTGAAGTGACTCTTTGGCTCCTGCCATAACAGATTTCAGGCTGTCCTTTCACCTTTTGGAAATACTTTAGCACACAAATTCAGCCTCCTTTTGGACAGATTTTGGGGTGAACCAAAATCTGTCCAAAAAGTTGGCTTTTCTTTGCCTATTTAAGGGCTGCCCTTTCTTCATTATTAGGGGGACTCTAACACACATCTGATAGACATTTTTACACACTACAAAAATACAATTTTAGGAGTAAAAATCAGCAGCTGAGCTTAAAGAAAGTAAGCTGAAATTGTGATCTTTATGAGTGCTTCTTAAAGTGAAAACTCTTTCAAAAGGAGTAAGTCGTTTAGAGTTGATTATGGGCTTCTTCTCTAAGGTTTTTGGGGCTGCTTGGATACGAATCTGCTGTTGTTTTTGCTCGTTTTCATTGCTGTTTTTTAAGCTATTTTGTTGTTGTTTCTGCTCATCTCACTGCTATATTTTTATTCTGCGAACCGGGTAATTCCTACATCTTTGTATTGCAGATTTTTGATAGTAATAAGAAGATCTGAACTTGTCCGGATGGCCGAAGCATGTTGTACCTGATCTTTGCTTAAGAATAAATGTCGTACCTATGTATAAAAATATGTTAATATGCAGTAGTTATTGCTTTTAGAAGATAACTCTTTACTTGTTGTTATCTTGTTGTTGAAAGTCAATTTCTCACCCTTGCTGTACTTAAAAGTACTTAATCCACTTTAGGTGAGCATGTTATAGATGTGAATCTAATTTCCATAGTTTATAAAAATATCCTTGTTGAATTTTGCTCGAATCTTTATTTCGTTTATTAGCGTTATAATTCAGTGAGCTTTTATCATATTTCGGTTACATCATTTATCGAGGTGAATTGGCATTAGCATCAAATTTGGTCAGTTTCATGCTAATTAGGTTGAAATAAAGTTTTTTTTGAGGGACTTAAAAAGAGATATGGGATTTAACTGCTAATAGGCTTCAAGGATTCATTTTATACACACACACACACACACATACACAAAACATCAATAACATACTGATTTGGCTCATTGATATCAAGTATCCATAAGTTGAGTTCTTTTCTTAATCAATAAACCAACCCTTTTTTTTTTACAAACATATAAGTGGCCTAATGTTATGCAATTCCAATAAGCATAAGCCTAGAAGGTTCAAGCTATAGGTTAGTTAAATAAAATTCAATAGTAGTATATCCTCCCCTCTTGAATAATTAATTAAATAATTTAATCTCTTTTCTTAATTAATTAGTTTAAACGCTAGGCAAATAGTAGGCACGCCTTAACTTCACGGAATCGCTTGTGTAGCGTGATGTTTATTTTCATAAATTTCAAAAAATTAATTTCTTCAAGTGTAGTAACCTTCTTTTTTGAAAAAAGTAATAACGCACTAATAATCCTGGTCATAACTGCGGATTCGCTTGCGTAGCGCTGTTATGATAAAATTACTAAATTTTGTCTCGATCACGCATTCGCTCGCGTAGCGTGGTTATGACAACATAATTTATCCAAAAAAATCATTTTTCTTAATAAATCTAATTATCAAGAAATAAAACCGGATAGGTAAAACATAAAAAATAAATAAAGCACAGTTTATCCAAAATCAATTCAAGCTAGTTTTAGTCAATAAAAGCGACCGTGCTAGAACCACGGGACTCGGGGAATGCCTTACACCATCTCCCCGGTCAACAGAATTCCTTACCCGAACTTTGTTTTCGCGGACCGATAATAATAGAATCAAACCTTCCTTTGACTAGGGATTCAAATAAAACGGTGACTTGGAACACCCAAAAAATCAATTCCAAGTGAAAACTCCATAAACAAAATAATCCCTATTCAAGTTTGTCACTTTAATTGGAAAAACTCTTTAACCCACCCACAATCCATAACACACATATTTTTTTGGGGTAGAAAAAGGGGTGTGACAGCAACTGCTCCGGGAGTACACCAAAATGTCGTCATTAAACACAATGACAAATGAGTCAATATAGGGCTAAAATACACTGTTCATCAAGTGCATAAATGTTCTTGGGGCGTTAGTCAGACCAAATGACATTACAAGGAACTCGTAATAGCCATACCGAGTCCTAAAGGCAGTCTTTGGGATATCTGCCCCCGAATTTTCAACTGATGATAACCTGATAGCAAAACAATTTATGAGACAACTCTGGCACCCTGTAGTTGATCAAATAGGTCATCAATGTAAGGCAATGGGTACCTGTTCTTCACTATAACCTTGTTCAGTTGTCGATTATCAATACACATGCGCATGGAACCATCTTTCTTCTATACAAACAAGACTGGGGCACCCTAAGGTGATACACTAGGCCGAATGAAACCCTTATCAAGTAGTTCTTTCAACTGCTCCTTTAATTCTTTCAATTCTGTAGCGTCCATACTATATGGTGGAATAGAAATGGGCTGAGTGCCCTGCACAAATCAATGCCAAAGTCAATATCCTGTCGGGTGGTATACCCGGCAGATTTGCAGGAAACACATCCGTAAAGTCTCGCACTATTGGAACAGAGTCAACAGTAGGAGTGTCAGCATCAACATCTCTCACAAAAGCCAAATATGATAAATACCCCTTCCCAAACATTTGTTGGACCTTTAAATATAAAATTACTCTACTGGGAACATAATCTAAGGCACCTCTCCATAATATACGTGGTATACCTGGTATAGCTAGCGTTATAGTCTTAGCGTGACAATCAAGAATAGAATGATAGGACGACAACCAATCCATGCCCAAAATAATATCAAAATCAACCATCCTGAGCAACAATAGATCGGCTCTAGTCTCAAAATCATTAATAATAATTAAACACGACCGATACACGCGGTCAACAATAATAGAATCTGCCACGAGTGTAGACACATATACAGGAGAACTCAGAGAATCACGGAATACTCCCAAATATGGAGCAAAATAAGATGATACATAGGAATAGTTGGAGCCCATATCAAATAAGGCTGATGCATTTCTATGGCAAATCGAAATAATAACTGGGATAAACTGAGAGCAAATCAATTTTTGAGACAACTCTGGCACCCTGTAGTTGATCAAATAGGTCACCAATGTGACACAATGGGTACTTGTTCTTCACTATAACCTTGTTCAGTTGTTGATAATCAATACACATGCGCATGGAACCATCTTTCTTCTTTACAAACAAGACTGGGGCACCCCAAGGTGATACACTAGGCCGAATGAAACCCTTATCAAGCAGTTCTTGCAACTGCTCCGGGAGTACACCATAATATCGTCAATAAACACAATGACGAATGAGTCAAGATAGGGCTGAAATACACTATTCATCAAGTGCATAACTATTGTTGGGGCGTTAGTCAGCCCAAATGACATTACAAGGAATTCGTAATAACCATACCGAGTCCTGAAGGCGGTCTTTGGGTGGCCCCCAAATTTTCACCTGATGATAACCTGACAGCAAATCAATTTTAGAGACAACTCTGGTACCCTGTAGTTGATCAAGATAGGTCACCAATGCGAGGCAGTGGGTACCTATTCTTCACTATAACCTTGTTCAGTTGTCGATAATCGATACACATGCGCATGGAACCATTTTTCTTCTTTACAAACAAGACTGGGCCCCCCCAAGGTGATACACTAGGCCGAATGAAACCCTTATCAAACAGTTCTTGCAACTGCTTCTTTAATTCTTTCAATTCTGCAGGGTCCATACTATATGGTGGAATAGAAATGGGCTTATGGGCTGAGTGTCCGGCAACAATTCAATGCCAAAGTCAATATCCTTGTCGGGTGGCATACCCGGCAGATTTGCAAGAAACACATCCAAAAAGTCTCGTACTACTGGAATAGTGTCAACAGTAGGAGTGTTAGAATCAACATCACACAAAAGCCAAATATGATAAATACTCCTTCCCAAACATTCATTGGACCTTTAAATATAAAATCACCCTGCTTGGAACATAATCTAAGGAACCTCTCCACAATATACGTGGTATACCTGGCATAGCTAGCATTACAGTCTTAGCGTGACAATCAAGAATAGAATGATAGGGCGACAACCAATCCATGCCCAAAATAATATCAAAATCTACCATACTAAGCAACAATATATCGGCTCTAGTCTCAAAATCATTAATAATAATTAAACACAACCGATACACACGATCAACAATAATGGAATCTCCCAGGGTGTAGACACATATACCGGAGAACTCAGAGAATCACAGAATACTCCCAAATATGGAGAAAAATAAGATGATACATAGGAATAGGTGAGCCCATATCAAATAAGGCTGATGCATTTCTATGGCAAATCGGAATAATAACTGTGATAACCTGACAACAAATCTATTTTTGATACAATTCTGGCACCCCTGTAGTTGATCAAATAGGTCATCAATGCGAGGCAATGGGTACCTGTTCTTCACTATTACCTTGTTCTGTCGTCGATAATCAATAAACATGCGCATGGAACCATCTTTCTTCTTTACAAACAAGACAGGGGCACCCCAACATGATACACAGGCCAAATAAAACCCTTATCAAGTAGTTCTTGCAACTGCGTCAATCAACACAATGACGAATGAGTCAAGATAGGGCTGAAATACATTGTTCATCAAGTGCATAAATGTTATTGGTGCATTAGTCATCCCAAATGACATTACAAGGAACTCGTAATAGCCATACCGAGTCCTGAAGGCAGTCTTCTGGATATCTGGCCCCCGAATTTTCAACTGATGATAACCTGACATCAAATCAATTTTTGAGACAACTCTGACACCATTTAGTTATCAAATAGGCCATCAATGCGAGGCAATGGGTACCTGTTCTTTACTATAACCTTGTTCAGTTGTCGATAATCAATACACATGCGCATGCAACCATCTTTCTTATTTACAAACAAGACTGGGGCACCCCAAGGTGATACACTAGGCCGAATGAAAGCCTTATCAAGCAGTACTTGCAACTGCTCCTTTAATTCTTATTCTGCAGGGTCCATACTATATGGTGGAATAGAAATGGTCTAAGTGCCCGGCAACAAATCAATGCCAAAGTCAATATCCCTGTCGCATGGAATACATCCGGAAAGTCTCACACTACTGGAACGGAGTCAACAGTAGGAGTGTCAGCATCAACATCTCTCACAAAAGCCAAATATGATAAATACCCCTTCCCAAACATTCGTTGGACCTTTAAATATAAAATTACCCTGCTGGGAACATAATCTAAGGCACATCTCCACAATATACGTGGTATACCTGATATTGTTAGCGTTACAGTCTTAGCGTGACAATCCAGAATAGAATGATAGGGCGACAACCAGTCCATGCTCAAAATAATATCAAATATACCATACTGAGCAACAATAGATCGACTCTAGTCTCAAAATCATTAATAATAATTAAACACGACCGATACACACGGTCAACAATAATGGAATCTCCCAGGGCTGTAGACACATATACAGGAGAACTTAGAGAATCACGGAATACTCCCAAATATAGAGTAAAATAGGTAAAATACATAAGTTACCCCCTGAACTTTGGACCAAATCCCTGTTACACACTTTCTGACCACGAAAATCATCTTACACACTCAACCTTTTCAGAGTGTGTCTAATACACACCTCTTTTCCTACGTGGCTAGATCATGTTTTAGAAACACAATGAGGCATCTGAACAGTAAAAAATTATATGTCTGATATTTTATTTAAACGGTTCAGATTTAGTGAAATTTATCCAACGATTACAATAAATTTTCTTTCTTTCCTTTTTTTTAGTTTCTTTCTTTTTTATTTTTTTAAACTAATCCACCACCTACCCATAGAGAGCCCACCTAGACCTCTCCATTGTCCACCATTGATGCTCCACAACTTCTCCACCATCCTAAAATCAATCAACACTCACCTGTCGAAAAATCACCATACCTTCACCATTGAAGCACCATTTTCTCTTCTCTTCCTTTTTCCCCTTACACCTGTTGGGGGAAACCATGAAGGAGCCCTTAATTTTGTATTAATTATCGCCTATTATTTTTGCTATGATGTAGTATATGACCCACTTACCATTATATACCATTGCAGAGGGTTGTAGGTTTGCTTAAGAAGAACCGATATTCTAGTACTCCTAATTATTTTTGGCGTTTCGATCAAATGTTAATAAGTTTTTGCAAAAGATTCCAATATTTACTGATGGTACTGAAATTTTGTATCTCGAAAATATTTAGATATTAGAAGCTAGGAGCAATATTCCTGGTTGTTGTCACGCGAGAGAGATAACTCGCCGTTGAAGAGAAAGAGATGCAAGGGGGAAGATGGTAAAGGGTATATTTATAATTTTATGTATTTTAATTTTTAAAAGAGTAATAACACGTGTCACAATCTTATTGGTGCGTGACTTTACACAAATTTTGAAAAATTAGGCAAGAAAAAAAAGGTGTGTACTAGACACTCTGGAAAGGTTGAGTGTGTAAAATGATTTTCGTGGTCAGAAAGTGTGTAACAGGGATTTGGTCCGTAGTTGAGGGGGTAACTTATGTATTTTGCCGAGCAAAATAAGATGATACATAGGAATAGGTGGAGCCCAGATCAAATAAGGCTGATGCATTTCTATGGCAAACCGAAATCATACATGTGATAACTGAGTCAAATGCAACAGCCTTAGTCCTACCTGGAAGAAACATAATATCGGGTCTGCCCCCCCCCCCTAGGGCAGCCTCTACCTGCCTGACCTCCACCTCGAGCTGGCTATGCAGGTGGAGCGGCAACCGGTGTAGTAACCATGGCCTGAGATGCCTGAGGGCCCTGTGGAATACATGGGGCCTGAGTAATCTGTGGAGGTGCACCCCTCCTAAGCTTGGGGCAATCTCTTACCATGTGACGAGTGTCACCACACTCAAAACAAGCTCTCGGAGGACGTGGCTGCTCGAACTAGATCGGGTCTGATTGGCTGGACTGACCGCTGAATCACCTTGTGCAGGAGGTGCACTAGACAATGGTTGTGCAAAATAAGGAACCTGAGGTCTGGGAGTAGTCGGAATACCGCTGGAAGCTGGAAGTGCTGAATGAATAGGATGGCTCACATAACCTATATCACAACGGGTTGCAGCTGGGGCACGGGAACTGTTATGTGTGCCTGAATCTCGAGGCCTCTTAGCCTCCCTCTCTTCTCTCTCCCGGACCCACGTACCCTCCAATCTCCTGGCGATTACCACTACCTGCTGGTATGCGACATCCATCTCCAACTCTCGGGCCATATTGAATCTTATACCAGGGTTGAGTCCCTCGATAAATCGGCGAACTCGCTCTCTAACAGTAGCAACCAAGGCTGGTGCATGCTTGGATAAGTCACTGAACCGGACTTCATACTCCGAGACAGCCATAGAACCCTGGCGCAACTGCTCAAACTCTGCGCTCCATGCATCTCTGACACTCTAGGGAACATACTCCCTCAAGAAAATACCCGAGAACAAAGTCCAAGTGAGTGAATCTACCTCGTCCGGACTATCCAACTTATATGCCCGCCACCACTGATGAGATGCTCCCCTAAGCTGGAACGCAGTGAAAGCAATCCACTAGTCTCCTCAATACCCATAGTACGAAGGATACGGTGGCACTCCTCAAGAAATTCTTGAGCATCCTGTGATTCCAAGTCGCTGAAAGTAGGAGGGTGGTACCTATTATACCCCTGAAAGGAGTCAAAATGTCACGAACCAAATTTCCCTCCGTAGGATATCGTGACGGCACCTAGTCTCTAAGATTAGGTAAGCCTATCAACATGCGGAATAATGAATATAACAATAAATACTCTTAAAACCTAACAACTCAACACATACAGATATTCCCAAAACCCGGTATATTACAAGTCACAAGCTCTAAATAAGTAATACTGAATATCTTTATACATCAGAGTCTAATGTGCATAGGAAAACAACATAATAAAGATAGAGGGGGGGCTCCGAGGTTTGCATACGCTGGAAGATTTACCTTGAAGTCCCCACGTACGATCTAACTCACTAATACCTGGGCTGGTAGGAAGTACCTGGATCTTCACAAAAAGATATGCATAAGCGTAGCACGAGTACACCACAGCGGTATCCAATAAGTGCCAAGCCTAATCTCGGTAGAGTAGTGATGAGGTCAGGTCAGGGCCCTACTGGAAATAATAAGAACAAGGCAGAGATGTCACGACCCGGATTCCCCACCCTCGGGGGTCGTGATGGCGCCTACTCGTGGAAGCTAGGCAAGCCAAGAACCTTAGCAAAACATTAACCTATTTAGTTTTATACATGATTAAACAACTAAATTATCAATGGTTAAGCAGTTAAAAGATAACGAAAAGTAAAATTTAGCAGAAGTCTTAACTAAATATAGAAACAGCGTCTAGAAAGCCAATACAAGTCTCTACCCAGCACT
This sequence comes from Nicotiana attenuata, assembly GCF_001879085.1. Taxonomy (NCBI): domain Eukaryota; kingdom Viridiplantae; phylum Streptophyta; class Magnoliopsida; order Solanales; family Solanaceae; genus Nicotiana; species Nicotiana attenuata. Next base: position 26,952 of record NW_017676676.1, read on the forward strand.
TGGTGTCACAATAATACACGGACTGTCTAGGATTACTACAAATAAGAGTTTGAAATAAAGGACATAGTCTGTCTCGAATACAAATGTCAACAGAACATGAAAACTAAAAGAAGAGACGCCGGGCCTGCGGACGCCAGCAAGGCTACCTCGGAGTCTCGTGGACTGAAGATCGGCTCCCTAACTACTGCTGCGCACCGTAAGCTGCTCCAACACCTGGATCTGTGAAAAATAGCACAGAGTGTAGCATCAGCACAACCGACCCCGTGTGCTGGTAAGTGCCAAGCCTAACCCCAGCGAAATAGTGACGAGGCTAGACCGGACTACCACATAAACCTGTGCAGTTATAGATATACATATACAGCAGAATCGAAACACGGAGACAATTAATTAATATGAGAAGGGAAGCATGATATGGGAGAAATAACACTTTCAAGTAAAAGTCGTCCAGTAACGAAGGAAACAACACAACTCAGACATTAATAAAGAAACAGAGAGCAACAAGTGCACGGCATCACCCATCATGCTTTTACTCTCATCCTCACCAATCAATGATATAATAAAGTGTGCACGGCATCACCCTTCGTGCTTTTACTCTCTTTCCTCACATATAATCAATAGAATCGGCACGGAATGGTACATCGTGCGGCACGGCATCACCCTTCGTGCTTTACTCTCTTTCCTCACCATAGGCAAACAATGCACGGCATCACCCTTCGTGCTTTACACTCTTTCCTCACAACAAACAAACAATGCACGGCATCACACTTCGTGCTTTAACACTTTTCCTCACCCAAACAACAATCACAAGCAAGGGGCAAGGGGATAAACAAAATAATAAAAGAAATCCCGACAAGGGAACACAATTGAACAATTAAATCCCGGCAAGGGTACAACATCTATAATCTCAACATCCCGGCAAGGGAAAAACAACCAATAAACAAGAATATCCCGACAAGGGAACAATTTAAGTACTCTTTCTCTTCCTTTCACTTTCATTTCATATCTCACTTTACCACTTGAGCCAATGCTCCAAAGGGGTTCATCCATTTCATATACGTTCACAATTGAAATAACTTGAGCTAATGCTCCTCGTTGTTCATAGGTCACAATTTCCTTTCACAAGCTTTTCACAACAATTCCGAATCATCACCAAGGCAAGAGAAATACAACAAAATCAAGATATTCACAATTTAAAGACTCACGGTCATGCTAGACACCAACGTATAGATTCTCGTCACCATGCCTATACGTCGTACTCAACAAGAAGCAATTAACAAATAAGACTCAACTCCTAGTCCCTCAAGCTAGGGTTAGACCAAATACTTACCTCAATGCCTTGCACATACCTTAAGCCTCAGGTATAGCTTTACCCCGCGATTCCACCGTCAATTCGCTCGTATCTAATCACAAATTACTTAATTACATTAATAAACACTAAATGAATCAACCGCAATGCATGAAAATGAGTTTTCCCAAGTGTTACCCAAAAAGTCAAAAATCACCCCCGGGCCCACGTGGTCAAAACCCGAGGTTCGAACCAAAACCCGAGTACCCATTCCCCCACGAACTCAAATATACAATTTGTTTTGAAATCGGACCTCAAATTGAGGTCCAAATCCCCAATTTTTGAAAAACCTAGGTTCTACCCAAAACACCCATCTTCCCCCATGAAAATCTTTGATTTTAGGTTAAAATCATGTTAAAAGATGTAAATGACTGAAAGAAATGAGTAAAAACTAACTTACAATTGATTTGGAAGGAGATTTGTTCTTGGAAAATTGCCCAAAGGAGTTGTGTTTTGAAAATGGTGTGAAAAATGACTTAAAATCGGTTAAGTATAGAAAATTGCAGGTTGCAGATATGGGAAATGCGAACAAGGGTTCGCAATTGCGAACCCCGACCCTCAGATATGGGAATTGCAAAGACTGGGTTCGCAATTGCGAACCCTTCTAAAATTCGGGATCTTCGCATTTGCGAGACCCTTGTCGCATTTGCGAAGTTCGCATTTGCGACGCATTTGATCGCATTTGCGATCACTGGCAACATGGAGGTTTTTCGCATTTGCGATGGAAACTCTCGCATTTGCGAGGAAGGGGCAGACCTGGGCTTCTTCGCATTTGCGAGGAAGCCTTCGCATTTGCGATCTCGCATTTGCGAGCATGCTAAGCCTGCAGGTCTGTTCATACCAGCAAGTTTTAAGTTTTAAAAATGCAACCCGTGGCCTATCCAAAACTCACCCGAGCCCTCGGTGCTCCAAACAAAATATACCCACAACCTCAAAAATATCCTACGGACTTATTCATGCGATCAAATCGCCAAAATAACATCATAAACATCGAATTAAACCTCAAAGTCCATGAATTCTTTCAAACTTCATAAAACATCAAATTTTCCAATTTAAGTCCGAATCACGTCAAACGACGCCCGTTTTCAACCAAATTTCACAGGAAGGACTTAAAACACATATAAGACCTGTACCGGGCGCCAGAACCAAAATACGGGCCCGATACCATCGCTTTCTAATCAAATTTCATTTCTAATTTCCTCAAACAATTTCGGAAAACAATTTTACAAAAAAATTCATTTCTCGGGCTTGGGACCTCGGAATTCGATTCTGGGCATACGCCCAAGTCCCATATTTTCCTACGGACCCTCCGGGACCGTCAAATCACGGGTCCGGGTCCGTTTACCCAAAGGTTGCCAAGGTCAAATTTATTCATTTTAACATCAAAATTTAGCATTTTTCATAGAATTTCACATTTAAGCTTTCCGGCTACGCGCCCGGACTACGCACGTAAATCGATGCTACTCTAAACGAGGTTTTCAAGGCCTCGGAAGCATAGAATTCATTTAAACAGGTGATGACCCTTTGGGTCGTCACAAGAGATTATAATGATATAATAAAATCCTAAGGAAATGAAGCAATAGGAATTTACATAAATTAAAAGCAAGGGCACTCCCGAGGTACCGCCTCGTAGTCCCAAAAGTAAATTGCAACAGGGCAACTCCTGAGGTACCGCCTCATAGTCTCTAAAGTAAATAGCAACAGGGGCACTCCCGAAGTACCGCCTCATAGTCCCAAAAGTAAAAAGCAACACTAGTCCCAAAAATAAATAGCAACCGGGGTAGTCCTGAGGTGCCGCCTCGTAGTCTCAAAAGTAGATAAATCACGAAATCTAAAACATAACAACTGAAATAATGATATTTCAAGGATAGCAATTTCAAACAAAGAATTCCACAGTTACATAATGAATACTAAATCAAGGAAGCAGGTAATTCAACTAAGCATGTTGTACAAGTTGCAAATAAGAGATAAGGCACGTAGACATGTGAAATTACGCTAAACATGATGACTACACATGCTATAAAAACTCAATTAAGGCAATCAAACCAAAACTATTTTTAGCAAAAACCGGGTTTTCCAACATATAACTCGAGTACGCACTCGTCGCCTTGTGTACACGGCCTTCACATATTGCAACAACCATAACAGTACCAATTCCTAAGGAAAATTTTTCCTGCACAAGGTTATACAAGTCACTTACCTCAAATCACGTTATCTCAATCCAACAGTAGATCTTTTCCTCGATTATCCAATTCTGAATGGCTCGAATCTATCCAAAAATAATTCGATACAGTCAACACAAACTATATGAATCAATCCTATATGAAAATGCTAAATTTTTCAATAAAAATCTGAAATTCATCTAAAAAATCAATAGTGGACGCCACGTATCGGAACCCGACAAAAGTTACAAAATATGAATGCCCATTCAACCATGATTCAACCATAAAAATTTTACCAAATTTCGATATCAACTCGGCCTTCAAATCCTCAAATTTAACCTTAGGGGTTTTCACAATTTCTCCAGTTTAAAACACCAATTGAATGCTAAAAATAGCAATAGATTCGGGTAAATTGACCAAAATTGAGTTAAGAAAACTTACCCCGATATTTTTCTTGAAAATCTCCCGAAAATCGCCTCTCCCCAAGCTCTAAATCACTAAAAAGGAAAATTCCCATTTTCAGAACTTATGTTCTGCTGCCCAGTCATTTCCTCTATACGATCACGAACAAACTTACGCGATCGCGAAGAGCAATCTCCATTGCCCACGATTTAACCCTACGTGATTGCGGATCCCTTCACACTACCATGAAGCACAGTTTCCTCTACCTTATGTGATCGTGGACAGCCACACGCGATCGCATAGCATGGCGCGTGAATTTTTCCAGTTCCCTCCTTCACTCTATGCGAACGCGGCTCAATCCACGTGTTTGCGTAGCACTGCTGGACAACAGCTTCACAATCGCGGATTTACCTATGCGATCGCGGAACTTCCCATGCGATCGCATATAAGGAAACCAGAACACCAGATTTCAGCAAACTCCAAGGTTTCGAATGCGTCGAACATGAACCGAATTACACCCGAGGCTCTCGGGACCTCAACCAAATATACCAACAAGTTCTAAAACATCATACGAACTTAATCGAGCCTTCGAATCACATCAAACAACGCTAAAAACGCGAATCACGTCCCAATTCAAGCCTAATGAAACTAAGAAATTCTAACTTCTACATTCGATGCCGAAACCTATCAAATCAAGTCCGATTGACCTCAAATTTTGCACACAATTCATAAATAACATAACTTACCTATTCCAATTTCCAGAATCGGATACCGATCCCGATATCAAAATGTCAACTCCCCGGTCAAACTTTCAAACTTAAATTTCCTATTTTCGCCATTTCAAGCCTAATTTAACTACGTACTTCCAAATAATTTTTCAGAACCGCTCCTAAGTTCAAAATCACCATACAGAGCTATTGGAATCATCGAAACTATATTCTGGGGTCATTTCCACATAAGTCAACATCCGGTCAACGTTTTCAATTAAGTTTTTATTCTTGAGACTAAGTGTCTCAATTCATTCCGAAACCTCACCGGACCCGAACCAATTATCCCGGCAAGTCATATAACAACTATAAAGCACAACATGAGCATAAAATGGGGGAACAGAACTGTGATACTCAAAATAACCGACCGAATCGTTATACAAAACTACCAAAAAGGGCAATAGTTAAAAATACAAGAACAGGAATGGATGGAGTATATAATTTTACCGAGACTTGGTATGAATGGAAAGGAATGTAGGAACCTTAAAAAATTATTTTCTTATTGACAAATTAACCTCAATTATATTTATGTTCGGATTGATTAAATAAGTGCTTATAGTATATAGGATTACTTTTTTTAAATGTCAAAGAATCATTAGAAAATCAATCAGGTTGGGAGAGTTTTCCTTCTTAGTGGGGAGCGCTTTACTCTTTTAGTGAATTTATTTCACGTGAAAACAAGACCAATGGTTCTGAATATCGAATGGCTAAAGAATAAAGAAAGTATTTCAAAGAGAGTTATTCCTTACAATCCTCCAAAATTTTCTTGTTAAAAATTTGTTTCAACTAGAATATGAATAATCTTAGTCGTTATAATTGGACATCACCAAACTAATAATTACTTGAAACAAATAAACTTATAAATATATTTGCATTTGGCTTTTAGACACATTAAAATTTTAAAATTATTATCATATCTTTTATGCTAAAAATTGGAATGTATCAAATATCTTGTGTACCGAACAAAAACAAGTAGGTGAGATCTTAAATGCAAAAGGCACAGAGTTGAATGTTGATGTTGAAATTTGAAGGATTTAAGTTTCCTCTTCATGTTCTGTCAGACCATGTTGTCTCCTTTAATAAATAAAAGAGTTAATCTATCTTCTATATTATTATAAAAGCATGAATACAATGTTGGTTTACTAAAATAATCTTAAAATATCAATTTCATATGGGATAAAATTGTAATAACCAAACTTTTGCCTGATATCTTGACTTTGAGTTCAATTAAGAGTTCTATTTAACGTTTGTAAAGGAGACCACTAAAAGAATCTTAGTCTGAATAGCCCTGCGACTAGGTTGATTACAATCTGTATTTACTTCCATGTGTAGTATTCCTTCGAATAGGGCAAATCGTAAGGTAAACATTTTTTCTAAAACTAATACGTAGGTTTTCAAAGTAAATTGTGAAATAATATGAATCATGAATGAGTTGACGAAAAACCTAGGAGACATAGTTGAACAAAACTAATTAAACTAATGGATTATTTTCATATTTAGAGGTAGGTCTTGCACATAGGACAAAAACGTACATACTTTGGTGTATGTATCTTAAACTTAAAGTATACGTACTAATTATTTTCATATTTACGACTTTTAAAGCAAAACCTTTTATCCATCCGCTAGAATCTGTTACAAATTAGACATTATATACTTCTTGTGTGGTACATATTGTAGTGGTTAAATCTTTTACGAAAACCCGAACAAAATCTTTGTTGATTCTGCATGGTCCTAAGAAAGTTCTAAGAGTAAATTTATAAAATTTTTAATTGATTGACAAGTCCTATATATTAGGATTTCCGACATAATTCAAATGAAGAAATATTTAATAGAAATTTTTTTCATTGATTTCAAAATCCTAATATTATGAAAATAATTAAATGATAATTTTATCCAACATAATTTTTTCAAAGGGTAAAAAATTGATATTTTAAAGGCAAAAATTTTATTAATGAAAGTTTACACCAACAAGAAATATTAATAGTTTAAATTATGTATTGCGTTAAAAGTTTATTATCTTTTACATATAAAATTAACAATAGTAGTTGGGGCTACATGTGCATGGCACATGAAATACAATGTTGGTTTACAAAAATAATCTTATAATATTAACTGTAATAACTCACAATAAAAGGACATAACCGGAATTCCAGACATAACTCTTGTAATTCTATTAGTTTTAGGACATAATACTACACGTTAGGAATCCTTCATGATTATCTTTAGGAAGCATGTTAGTATAATTATTTTTGGGCATAGACATATAATTAATACTACATATTAGCATGTAAACCTAATATCTCTAAGAATACGTTAAGTTTCCTATTGCTATAATTACTTTTAGAATATAGACGTATTTTTAGCCATGTAATTCTATTACTTTTAGGATATACTTCTTAAAAGTACCTATTACTAATTTAATTTTAAAACGTTTTATATTGTCCTACTACTGATTTGATTTGAGAATGTATTATGTTGCCCAAATTTATTTAGAAAAAGGAGAGCCTATATTATATTATAAAAGTATGAATACAATATTGATAGACTAAAATAGCCCTAAAATATTAAACAACATAACTTTTTGGGAAAGGACATAACCGTAATAACTTATTTTTGGACCCAAATATCTTTTATGTTCGACTTTTTTAATATTTAAGATTTTAAAATTAATAAAATTTTATCTATTAAATTCTTATTAATAATATGTGTGAAAGGTTTAACAAATTAATTTCATAAGAATCCTCCGTATTGGTAATATATACCCACTCCATAATGTCCAATACAAAAAAATAAAAGTAATGTTAAATAGACTGCATAAAGCATTGGAATTGAGAAAAAAATATCTCCACAATAATAATTTTTATTTTATATTCGAACTACTTTCCTACTCAAATAATATTTTTTTTATATCAAATTTTGGATAATATTAAAAATATACCCAATTATCTTAAAACAAATAAGAAAATATTGAAGAATATACATGTGTGA
>NW_017676676.1:35416-41029 GCF_001879085.1 Nicotiana attenuata
GATTAAAATGCAATTTGTGCAAATTAGATAATAGAAATTAAAGAGCTATTAGCAGAAATGAATATGTTGATCAACTAATAAAATGTTTATTGCTAAGTTTCAGGTAAAATAAATTTTTTTCCCAGTTTGACGCAACAGAAGATGATACCAACCATTACTACCAAGAAGAATACTTTAATACTTTAATATAAAATGGCCTTCTACCATGCATGTTTGTTTGTCAAGTTCATTATTTCTTACGTATGTTAGTTTCACCATATGTATAATAGACTAAGCTAAAATTGATCTTCAATAGATTGAATTTGAAGAAGAATTTAGCTGTCAACTACTAAAAATTTTAAATATGCTGAATAACTTATTTAATAACACATTGATGGAATTTAGAACTTTTGATAATAACGTCATACATACAGAAATTAAAATACTGGTCAATGTACTTCTAAATATGTATTTATCCCCAAATTCAACTTTCGTCTTCCGAAACTAAATAAAAATCCTTTTAAATTTTGTGCAAATAATTTTCAGTATATTTACGTTTTGCAATTGTAATAAATAAAACACGATGAGAAACATCCTAAATATTGAATATTTTTTACCGCAATATGTTTTATTACATGAACAACTATATGTTGCACTTTCAAGAGGGATATCAATATCGACAAAAAGAGTGATGGTTATGGCAGGCCAACTAAAGAAATTAACGGAAACATACATAAAAAATGTATACAAAGAAGTGTTCGTTAAGATAACATAACATTAAATACTTTCAAACTGTAATACATAATTATCTAACTAACATGACTAAATTTATCATTTGTGTAAGTTCTGATGATGTCCTTTCATTTTGAATTCACGTACTATACTAATGTAATAACAATTTTTGGCATTTAGATGATTGTTGTATTATTATACATATTTTTCTCAAGAATTAAATTTTGTTGTTCCTTCATATAAATAAATATTTAAATCATCACATGCCATTATTAACGTGCAACGCACGTTTATAGATACTAGTTATATTAAATACCTTAATATGTCTCAGTTTCAAATACATCCCTTCTATTTTAAAATCAAACAATCATATCCTTATACTACGAAAATCCTACATATACATCCCGTATAAGATATGTCCATAACTAAGTATATTAAAATATAATTATTAAAAGGGATAATTTCACATAAATACAACTCACACACCTGACTTGCAACATAATAGCCTAGATACCACTTTGCAAATCTATAGCCCAAAAAATAATAGGCTAATTCCCGAAAGACAGCTTATTTTGCTCCCTCTGTATGCAACCAGTTGTTTTCATTCTGTTGATTTCCTTTGATTATTAAGCATTTGATAAAAAAAATGCAAATCAGCCACAACGCAACTCAAAAATTCTGAATAATACATATTATCTGAAGGTAAGAAATTCAAACACTTTTATGTGCAATTGCTGAAGCAATCCAACAGGATAAAAGAAAAATAAAAACTTGGTAAATGAATTGTAGAATCCCTCCAACGCTCATACAACACATTACACGAAAAAGAAGAAGAGAAGGAAGTGTCAAACTTCTGTAGAGGCCTCTTACACACTAACAATATATATACATCCTTATAAACTGAAAAAATATATAATTATACAATATTATACACAAATATACACATTTATACACAATTATACAATGCTGTATAACTTTGTATAAACATGTATAATAGTGTATAAGAGGTGTTTGTATATCCATATACATAATTATACACTAGTATACAGTGTTGATACAAACTACTACATAGTTATGATTTTTATCCAAACCCAATTTCAGATTCGAGACTTCAAGGTCATAATAATAATGACAAGAACTTCAAACTTCAAAATCTTCCAACATTAGTGGTTATTTTTTGGTGCAAATCAAGTTTGAGAGCTATATCTTGCTATTCTTTGTTGTTATCTCCGATTTAGTTTTCTAACTATTTGTCTTGCTGTCAGGGCCTCATTCACCTTCTTTAGCTGAGGGTCATTCGGAAACAGTCTCTCTACTCTTCTAGGGTAGGGGTAAAGCTGCGTACATCCTAGCCTCCCCAGACCTCACTTGGTGGGATTATACTGGGTAGTAGTTGTTGTTGTTAAGTTTGAGAGCTATTTATTTTCAGATCTGTGTGTATTTTCATGTTTCTTTCAAAAATCTTCTTCATTCTTCTGCTTGCCACCATGGACGACGGAGTCTTTCTTCGAGCCTTCTTCGAGCCATTAATGGCAGAACTGCGTGGGGGGTAGAGGGTTTAACTTCCACAAGTCCTCTTGGTACATTTACCGCAATGGGTGGCTTAGTTGGACAAATTCCACCTTCGCCAGTATATTCCCTTAATGCGAAGATATACTCGAGAACATTACCAGAGTAGTCATGATATGGATCATTCTGGTAATCAGTAGGACTCACACTGCGTGCACTGCTACGAAGCTCCTCTTCTTCATCCCAATCCTTTTCAAACCTACAAAACGATGGGATAGGGGGAATTGTCCCCGGTAAAAAATCCAGCGAAGCATTAAGATCTGATGCATATTCAACAAAGTAAGTGTGTGAGATTTCAAGGGCAATCACGTATGTAGGTCGTGGCGGTGGTGGTAGTTGTAAATCCTCAGAAAACTGAAATCGAGTGAAGAGAGGATGAGGTATCTATGTGGGTTAAAAAGAAAGAAGTGAGAGGCGGTGAGAGAGAGAAGGGAATGAAGAAAGAAGAAAATAATAAAAACCCTAAAAGTATGTCTTTAATAGTGGGCTAAAGGCTAAAAAGTTTTTTTCAAGTTATGTACAACATGGGCTAAATAGGGTAAGAGCTTCAAATGTGGGCCATTTTCGGTTGGGCTATTATGCCAAGTGATATGGGTTGTAATTCTTTCTTATTAAAAATATATCAAAATTATAAATAAAAAGTTTTTATCATTTTCATTGTAGTTTGTTTATTTGTTCTTCTGCTTCAATTTATCCTAAATTCATTTTCTTTTTTTATCATATATGAGGTTTAAATATTTTTAAGAAAATAGGGATAACAATATTATTTTTAAGAGTTTCGAAAGATTAAAATATTTTATCAAATACGTAAAAATTCTAATCATCTCATTAAGTAATTTGTGTTCATTTCCTATTTAAGAGTTTTAAAAGATACATATTTCAAAAATATTTATTCTCTTTTTGAATCAAATGTGTGAATAAATTTTTTTACTCTTTTTAAATTTCATAAAAACTCAATACAAAAAACTTTTTACTTATAGTTTCTATTTGTATTTTAATAATTATATTTTAATATTGGATATAACTTATAGGGTGTGAAAGTATAGGATTTCTATATTATAGGGAGTGCGAGTGTTTGATTTTAAAATATAAGGGATGTATCCAAAACTGAATCATTGTGACGACCCGGCCGGTCGTCTCATGAGTTACCGCTCCGTTTTCCCCATTTCTACTTCTTTATGCTTTGTTTATCCGTGTTTTGAGGTATCGGGTTGGTCGGATTGGTTTTGGTGAAGTTTGAGACACTTAGCCTCTTTTAAGAAGGCTTAAGTTAGAAAAGTCAACCGGATGTTAACTTATGTGTTAGAGGGCTCGGATGTGAGTTCTGACGGTTCGGATAGCTTCGGAAAGTGATTTGGGACTTAGGAGTGTGATCGGAATGGGTTTTGGAGGTTTGGAGTAGATTTAGGCTTGAATTGGCGAAATGGAGTTTTTGGCGTTTTCGGTTGATAGGTGAGATTTTGATATAGGGGTCGGAATGAAATTCCGGAAGTTGCAGTAGCTTCGTTATGTCATTTGGGATGTGTGTGCAAAATTTCAGGTTATTCGGAGGTGATTTGGTTGGGTTTTTGATCGAAAGCGGAATTCGGAAGATTTTTAGAAACTTAGGCTTGAATGCGAGGTGTTTTGATTGATTTAGTGTTGTTTGAAGTGTTTTGATGATTGGAACAAGTTTGAATAAGGTATTGGGATATGTTTGTGCTTTTGGTTGAGGTCCCGGGGGGCTCGGGGTGATTTCGGGTGGTCAACGGAGATGTTGGAATTTTGTGGCAGCAGCTGATATTGCTGCTTCTGGTATTTCCGCACCTGCGGATTGGGGACCGCAGGTGCGGCGCTGCACATGCGAAGGAAGAGCCGCAGAAGCGGCTAGAGGCAATTGGTCAGGAACCGCAGAAGCGATAAGGATAACTGCATCTGCGCTGCCGCAGATGCAGAAATGCTGTCGCAGATGCGATTTTTGGCAGGCTAGTGGAGTCCGCAGAAGCGGAAGAATAACCGCATAAGCAGTACCGCAGATGCGGCGAAATGGCCGCAGATGCAGAAATGTCTGGTCAGATTAAAATATTTCCTCCGTCGCGATTTTCAGAGGTTTTCTCACTTTTTAACACAAATTTTGAAGCTTTGGGCGATTTTGAAGGGAGGAAATCATTGTTCTTCGTTGAGGTAAGGATTTTGGACCCTAAAACTCGATTATTTGTGATTAAGGAACAAAATATCAGTGTTAAATTCATGAAAATCAGTAGAAAAAGGTGGAGTTAGGGCTTGAGATTAAGAGACCTTCTAGGGATTATTTGAGGAGTCAAACGAACTCCTATTTTCGAGTTCTTTATATGTAAGGACTCGTGAGATGATAAAGAACATTTTGGTATAAAGTTTGTCCAGTTCCGGGGCGCGGGCCCGGGGGTCGACTTTGACTAATTTCTGGTTTTGTTCTTAAAATCGATATTTTTTAATTGGAGTTCATTCGTTTAGCATAATTTAATGATAAAAATCTGAACTTAGTAGATTTGGAGCACTCGGAGGATGTTTCGAAGGGAAAGGCATTTCAAGCTAGGTTTCAGGCCGGATTGAGGTGAGTAATGATTTTAAATGCTGTCCTGAGGGTATGAAACCCCGGAATTTCACAGCGTACGGCTATGTTGAGGTGACTTACACGCTAGATGACGAGCGTGGGGTAGAGCACCGATGGGGATTGTGACTTAGTCCATCCCGAATGATTATTTTACCGCGTATTTAATAGTTAATTATTTAATATTATTATATTTTGGGCTAAATGCCATATGTGGGCCTCGTGCCAGCTGTTTGAACCCTTAGGGAATTTTTTTTAAATGATATTTTCCTCACTGATTGATTTCATACTGGTGCTCAGTCATACTATATTTTACTATTCTAAAGACTCAGCTGTATTATTCTGTCTTAAACACATTAAATGATATTTTCAAAGGTATTTGAGCTGAGCTTCATATTTTCTTCTTTTCTCTCTCGAACACATGAGACTCTGTGTAAGTATTATTGATTGCAATATGAAATACACAGTGATTTCGCACTAAGGTATGAATTTTGTGTTAAGTACATCTGAAATTTCATTCCCCCCAGAAAAGAATTAAAGATGGTTCTTCTTAATGCTGAATTTTCTTATAATTCCATTATAGCAACTGGATCTTAATGACAACTTGTCATTGTTGTTTTAGAACTTCAGCTCTAAAAATGCTGAAGTTCAGCAAATATAAACAAAAACTTCAGCTCCTAGAATGCTGAAGTTCAGCAAATACAAAACAAACTTCAAGCCCTGAAGTTCATCACAAACATAACAAAGCTTCAGCTAAAACATGC
>NW_017676677.1:0-754 GCF_001879085.1 Nicotiana attenuata
ATTAAGACCTATTTGTTCGCCTACTGATTTTATTCAGCATGAATCTGGGCACCTCAGGCGGTAATATGTCACAATTATAAGCCTAGAATCATTATCAAGTCCTACAGATACGTTGCCTAAGTGATTGACAATAGCGATTGAATTCATAAGCGATCAACAAAATCCTATATTCATGATTTCTACGAGCTTATTAATTACAGACCTATAGACATGGTTTCTGGGTGTAGCACTGATTGTAACTCGTAAAGATAGATTTTTATTTCCTATAGGCATGCTTTCTAATTGCTGAATTGACTTAAACCTTGTAGGCATGATTTCTAAATTTGAAATTGACTTTAGTCCTATTGGCATGATATTTATTGATGGATTGATTTAAATCCTATAGGCATGATTTCTAGGTTTGAATGGATTTAAATCCTATAGGCATGATATCTATTAGCTGTGTGCGGGCAGAAATTAAACAGATTGCAAGGAAGGACAGTTAATTCAAACAACAAGGTCCTATAGGCATGCTTGCTAATGCACATTTGTTAAAAACATGTATAGATCCTATGAAAAGATTTCTAATGTATAGAATTGAATGAAAGTCCTATAAGCAGGATCTCTAGTATGCAAATACAGAATCAAAATGATCATGAAAGTCCGTATAGGTTGGATGTCTAAACACAGTATAGAACTCACATATTTTACACTTAAACGAACAGAACTGACAGCATAACTAAATCCTATAGGACAGGAACTTACTACCCTAAAG
>NW_017676677.1:1634-5820 GCF_001879085.1 Nicotiana attenuata
AATAATGCAGGGTTCAGTAAATCAAACAAGCAGTCTCATGGTAAATAAGGAAAGTATTAGTCACATATGAGGAAGGAAGAAGTATCAGAAAATCAGTAAAAGATTTCAAACCTTAATTTTTAGTAAACCAAAAAATCGGCAGTAAAATAAGGTACATAATGTAGACAGGAGAATTCAAAAGGAAAACCAGAATCGAACAGATTTGATTTGATTCTGAAAAATCAAAACCCCAAATTTAGGGAAAGTAAGAAGCAGCGGTAATAAAGAGTTGTAATAAAATGCATAGAGACACATAAACGGCAGTATTAAAGAAAAATAATTAAGAAATCGAAAACCAAATTAGATCTACAAAGATCTGAAACCCTAGTTTTGGGTAAAACACCGCATCAGCCAGAATAAAAGGAGAATAACACAGATTCGTACCAAATAAACATATATAAGAGTTTATTAAAGGAAACTCATAATCGAATCAGTTTTAATTCAAGTAAAAGAAAGGGTTTGAAACACTAGATTTAAGTAAATCACAGAATCGATAAAAAATCAACAGATCTATAATTAACATAGCAAATATAGATGAAGAAAATGCTTAAAAGATAGAGTTTGAACCAGATTTGGTTCAAATTAGAGAGGATTTGAAACCCTAACCATTAGGGCTTAGGGAATCAAGAGAGATATGAGAGAATTATTACAAATAACGTGTTTGGACTTGAGATTGTCCAGATTCAAAGGGCAAACACAGATTTAGACGGAACCAAATCGGGGTACTTGCCCAATTAAATCAGTAAAATAATTTATAAAAATAATTAATAAATAATAAAAATGTCATTTATGCATGAAAATGATTTAAAATAATTCTTAACATTATAAAAATATAAAAAGTCATTTTCTGTATAGATAATATAATTATGCATATATATGGGCTATTGTTGCAAAATGTGCAATTCTAGCCTTAAAAACGAAAATGCAATTATAAAAAATGCAATTAAAATATTTAAAGACTATATGGGCATAAATGATGAATTTAGATGATTAAATTATCAGAAAATAATATTAGGGATAAATATTGGATATTTGTATAATAAAAAATGCAAAAATAAATTGATTTAAAACCTTTAAAATTATAAAAAAATTATAAAAACACTTGTGCATGTTTGTAAATCTAATAATAATGCATGTGCACTATTTTAAAAATATATATATGCATATTTAAAATATATGAGGGAAAAATTGGGTATCAATACCCTTTCTCCGTCCCAAAACATAGTAGCAGTGTCGATCAGCATGTTGTTTGGCTGGATGTCCAATAATGAGGGTAAGTTTCCAAGAACCCTTTTCACGTGATTTTTGTCGCTTGGTGAAAGTTTTTCCCACCAATCCAACAATAGCGGTGGTATACTTCGGACCATGCCGAAGCTGGGGACTTCATGCCTCATTTTCTGCAAAATAAACAGGGTTAGAACCTTGCCCCCCTCCGGATTCGACTACTTACACATTAACGATTAGTATGTCGGCATTTATCTCTCTAAATAATGCGCATATCGTGGTTGCGCCCGTTGGGATTATGGAAATCCCAGTGGACTTTGGACAAGGTTTTTCTTAGAGGGTTATTATGCGGACAGCATATTAACCTAGGCTAGGTTTGATCATGATGCATGTACAATCATTATCAGAGTAAGGTTTCTATAGAAGCCTAGACTGGTACCCTCAAGCGGACAACTTGAGAGAGAAAGGCACGGAACCGTCGACTGCACCGCTATCGACTAGTTTTATCGCAAAATAAGCCTTTCCAAATTTAAAGGGTGATTTTAGGAAGATCGCGGACACTCATCAAGCCCCGCTATAGTATTTACGCACGAGTGGAACATGATGTTGAGCATGAAGTTATGCAAAAGAAAATAACATGTTTCCAAGTATTTGCACGATGAATAATGATAAAGTGCGGTATTTAATGAATATCGTCTGGGTACTTCAAATAGTAATGCATCACGCTTACAGAATCCAGAATTATTAAGTCCTATAGGCATATTGTCTAAGTGATTGACAGTGGCAATTGTATTCAGAACCAATTAGTAAAATCCTATAGGCATGATATCTAATGTCGAAATGGTTTCAACCCTATGAGCATGATTTCTAGATGCACACTGATTTTAGCTTCATTGACGTGTTTCACAGCCTTGTATTTTCCTTTAATCCTATAGGCATGCTTTCTAATTACTGAACCGACTTCAATCCTATTGGCATGATCTCTAGGTTTGAAATCGGTTTCAATCCTATAGGCATGATATCTATTACTGAATTTGTTTAAATCCTATAGGCATGATATCTATCAAGCAGCACAAGGGCAGATATTGCACACATTCTCAACAAACAATTGAATCAAACATTGGGGTCCTATAGGCATGATTGCTAACACATATTGATGTGTCCTATAGGCAGGGTTTCTAAAACACATTGTAGAACTTAACAGTTTTGACAAATGAGCAGAATTAATAGCATAGATGAATCCCTATAGGCATATTTCTACCCAGTTTAACAAAAGGAAATAAGAAATCCCCCCCCCCTCGATTTTACTAAATACCCTAGAATATGTTTTTTAAAAAGTTATTACAGACCAAATAATGAATGAATTACATAATAGTAATAAAATACACTATAGGTTGCCTTCGTTAGGCCCAAATAAACTTGGGAACCAGGCCTTCAAACCAATCAACTTTGAAGCTTATTTCATAGGTACATCATAGCCAAATACGAGTGTCTCACCCATAACACATGTAGAACCAGGTTTTCGATGTGTCAAAGTTCTCAAGGGCCTCAGGGACCCAGGGCAGTGGTCACACCAGAACCACACACTCAGCAATGTTTTAAAAGAGATTAGGAACCAATTCCCAGTGTGTCAGAGTTCACAAGTGTCTCACATGGACCCTGAGCAGTGCTCACACTGGGGTGGTTGAGGATAGAACCTAAGGGACTAAGAGTGGAAAATTTTAAAAGAGCAACAACATATAAAGAGAGACAGATTTAAATAGTTTTGATTTCAGAAGAAAACAAAGTGTAAGACATGGAACTTGTAGACAGAATTGCACCCAGAAAACAAGCAAGGTTCATGCTCAAACACACAGTTCAAATGAGTTGAAGTCTGGTTAACAGTCTAGTTAAGCTAGGTATTCAATGCTAGTATTTAGGACAACCTTGTTAAATCACAGAAGCAATTAGGCAAAACAGTCAGGTTATCACATGAATTCAGAGGGATACCAGACACGATAGCAACAAATTGACAGGGCATATGAATTAAGTAACTAATCTGTAAAGTTAGGATAAATTAACTAATTACACGTTGATAATACCCTAAAATGCAAAGTTCAGAACAGGTGCAAGATTAGCAAACAGTATGCATGGACAAGTTAAACATTAAGCTAGTTTTTAGAAAGGGTTCATATTATTCAAAACAACTAATCTAAATTAACAGTGTTAACCATAGGATTAAAAGAAAAGCATGTAGACAGACAGAATCATGCTTAGAGAGGGATCTTAGACATGCTGGATTATAAACACAAATCAAGAACACATAAAAATGGTATGACAAAGGATAGTCACTCACCAGTTAAGCGAGCAAGACTAGAATAATAACACGAAGTTGAGAGTCCAGAATGTTTGGCCTTGTCTTTCAGCCGGCCAAGACCAGTAGTAAGCAAGAGAACAGGGAGAGTATAGAACCAGAAACTTTAAATGTCTTAGTAAGAGTCTATAGAGTTCGAGTCTATCTAAAGGGAAAAGGGAGAAGAGTTTAAATAGTATTCAATTAGGCGAGCAAACACAGAAAGAAATCAAACACACATAAGTAAGGAAAGAAATTAATCACACAATTGAAGTCTAGTTTTAGGACGAATAATACAGAGTTCAATAAATTATCAGGGAATAATGGCGTGTAATTAGGCGAGTAACACTTAGAATAAGGAAAATATAATATGGAATCAATTAACAATTAGTTTCGAGGCAAAATAAGATATTGAAATAAAGAAAACACGGTAGACTGAACATAATTAAGGGAAATATTAGTCTCATATGAGAAAGGAAAGAGTATCGAAAAATCAGTAAAAGTTTCGAACCCTAGTTTTAGGAAAACCTTCACAAAATAGGCAGAAAAATAAGGCAACGAATAACAGAATGCATACAGATCGGAAGAGCA